>NC_060142.1:198986081-199289111 GCF_021461385.2 Schistocerca piceifrons | reverse complement strand
CAGCGGAAAACGTAAATCAGCGTAGGGAAAAGAGCAGCTTTCTGACTTTCCTTCAGGACTGGTCCCTCTTGAGTGTAGTTGCAGTCAGATGAGCAGGAACCACCAGAATAACAGCCAACAGCGCTCAGGACTTTGGTGGTGTGCCCCACGAACTATACAGAATTGAACTTACTCATTCGTAAAGTAGATACACTAGTGGTCCGAAACGTTGTGATCACCTGCTCAATAGCGTATTGGTCCATCTTTGGAAGGTAATATAGCAGCGATACTGTGTGATATGTATGAGACACATCTTTGGTATTTTTATGGAGTCACGTGGAAGCCCATTTCGAAGCACAGATGACAAAATTCCGTCAACGTCTTCATGGAATAATAGGTGCGGCTGCCTATGGAACTCTGATGGCATCCAGGCGTGTAGCTCTTCATCTAAAGCAAACTGAAGGCCACGAATGTCTTTCCTCAGAGCCCCAAAAGTATGGAAATCGCTTGGGCAGATATCTGAATTGTATGGAGAATATGTAAGGGCGAAACTGCTACAACGTACTTTAAACAATCAGGACAACATACAACATGTGAGTGGACTTTCTCCTGCATCATAATGATGCCATCCATCAACTTCCCTGGCCATTTTGGTTTCATGGCGCTCTTCGACTTTTGCACAATGCGTCAATTGTGGCGCGATTATCCAGAAAATCCACTAGCAGCGGGCCCTTGCAGCGAAAGAAAGAGGTCATTTTAGCTTTCTTGGATCTGGTGCTTTCCATTTTTTCGGTGGTGGTGAATCCAAGTGCTTCCACTGTTGACTCTAATGCCTGTCCTCCGGCTCAAATTGATGACACAACGTTTCATATCTCGCGACGATGCTAGACAGAAAACTATAATCTTTATTATAAAGCCGTTACAGGTGCGATGTTGACATTCTGTTCTAGTTCTACTCCTCCGTCAGGCTTTGGGGACCCACTGCGTACAAATTTTCTAGAATTTCCAATGCTCTATGAAGATGGCATGAGCGGTATCGTGACTGATGCCCGACATGAGCCGACTGTCTTCCACCGTCCGTCGTCATTCATTTCTGACTGCAGCATCCACCGCAACAACCACAGAAGGTGTAATGATACGATGAACCTGTCGCGGCCGACTGCTGTATTTATGCGACACCCGACGTTTTCGAAATCCTTTATTCCACGCAAAAACGCGCGCATCTAACATACTGTGTTCGCCATACACAGCAAACATTTGGACATGAACTTCACTTCCTGACACTCCTTCCACAGTCGAAAATCGCAGTAGACCTTGCTGTTCCTCTTTCGCTGCGTCAATAGTGAAGTCGGACGCACACGTATATGGCTGACCTCACGTCGAGCTCGGCTAACAGACAAATGGCACAGCGAAAAACGTTTACGCTATTCTATCGTGATTCCCAGTAGAGAACACTTCAGTATACACACCTACCTGTGTTACAAACGTCTTCGCCATTCTCGTCGTGTAGTCTGCTTCGTTTTCATTTCAGTCACTCTTGTAAGATCTCTACATCTTTACCGACGTATTGCAATAGGAGCGCAGAGGATTTGACATATTTAACATCGTACCTATACAGTATTGCAGATGTATGTTGTAGTTAAATGAGGTTATATAAGATTCTGAAATCATTTACTGCTACAAAAGCCATATGTGAATCCATAATCGATTAGTAATGGTCCTGCATAGTTACAGAATCATGCCAATAATACTACGTTAACGGTTATTTAAGAGATTTGATATATTTCCTCATTTTTTCACTACTTGAATTCTGAGATAATTAGTAAAATGTGTTTGTGGTAGTGAAAACTCTATTTATTTATGAAATCTAAACGCTATCATTGTTGTTGTGTTTTAGAATTTCTTAATAGTCTAGTATTCTGTGCCATCAATTTGCCAGCGGCGGTAGCTTGTCAACACTGGATTTGAGACCCTGCTCCAAACATTCTTTCTTTTGTGGCAAGTCACAACAAACAAGAACTACACTGATAACTAGAACATCATTAACAGCCTCGCACTCATCACCATAACCATTAACTTCACTTTAGAGCTTTTTCGTTTTGCCTGTTACAGTAGACATGGTTTCCACGATCTTCCTTGACTTCTTCTTCCAAATGGCTTAAATCCTCTTTTACAGACAAATTATATCTCTCCGCTCATTATTTCGATATGTTCATCCTGGATTCTTCTACCTTCTTGTATTTTATTGAGGATAAATATATTCAGTTCTTCCTTAATTTCCGAAGTTTGAAGTCTGTCGGCTCTTGTACACCCCTTCACTGCACTTGGAAACCACACCTCTATTGCTTGCGTGCGGCTTCCTTGACGTTTCATTATAACCTGCGACTCATTACCGTTAATAGGCAATGAAACTGCCATTGTCTTACGAAATTTCAATCTTGTTTCTGACCTCGTTCTATCTTTTAGACTGTCTATTTTTCCACATATATTTCGAAACTTCCCTAGTTTCTTCTCTATGTCTTCGTCATACACATATGTGACGTCACAACCTAAATAGTTAAAATGTTTGACCTGTTCTATTGTTCTCTTGTTAATCACAGTTATTAAACGTACAGATTTTTTCACTCTAAAAGTCATTGATTTTATATTCTTTTCTGAACTAGTCAAATGGCACTTTCCACAAATTGCACCTAATAAATTTATTCTCCTTCACACAGCAGTGTGGCGTCGTCTCCATATAAAACGCAGTTCAAGCGGGAGTTTCTGTTAACCTTAATTCTTCCGTTACAAATCTACTTCCATTTCCAAACTGGGTCATCTAAATAATGACTGAAATGCCACACTATTATCTAAGTTCTTTGTTTGTGGCTATAAGCTGAGTTAGAGTACCATTAATTTCTCAGAATCACAGTCTTATGTCTGCTCCGGCTTTTAGAACGATTATTAGGTGATCTGGATATCCTCTTTCCCTCACAATTCTCCACAGTTTCCTTCTATCCATATTATCGAATGCCTTAATAAATCAATGAATGTTGAATGGGTTTCCCTTCGGTAGTATGTTTATCGATTATTTGTTTAACTGTAAATACTTGAGCAGTTGTCGAACTCCCCTCTAATATCCCGTTTGTTCATCTTAATAAACTCTCAGCTATAACCTTTAACCACTTGTTCTCCATTCTTGCATAACCGTACATGCAGTGTCGAGTAAACTGTATACTCTGTAGTTCTCGCAGCTATTGAGGTCTCCTATTTTATATAGTGAGATTATCTTCGCTCTTGACCACGCTTCTGGAATAGCTCCATTTCTTCAACACATATCAAATACGTGTAGTAATCCCTTTTGAAGTAGAGTGTTTTCGTATCTTAGGTTATTAGTTCAGCCTTTAAGCTATTCATACCAGTAACTTATCTGTCCTATGTGCAGTTGAAGGCTTCTCTCAATCAATCCATAGATAAATCGTCTTCGTACCTTATTTCATTTTCATTCTCCTTAATCTCCGTGGAGTATGTTTCCATACACCACAAGTTCTTGTAATGGTTCTTGACGAGCTCGTTTCACTGCTCGATTAATCTTTCCTTCCTTCTGATCTTTTTCTTCCTTTCTTGGGATTATTTAGCTTCTTTTCTAATTGCAGTTTCTATATACACTCCTGGAAATTGAAATAAGAACACTGTGAATTCATTGTCCCAGGAAGGGGAAACTTTATTGACACATTCCTGGGGTCAGATACATCACATGGTCACACTGACAGAACCACAGGCACATAGACACACGCAACACAGCATGCACAATGTCGGCACTAGTACAGTGTATATCAACCTTTCGCAGCAATGCAGGCTGCTATTCTCCCATGGAGACGATCGTAGAGATGCTGGATGTAGTCCTGTGGAACGGCTTGCCATGCCATTTCCACCTGGCGCCTCAGTTGGACCAGCGTTCGTGCTGGACGTGCAGACCGCGTGAGACGACGCTTCATCCAGTCCCAAACATGCTCAATGGGGGACAGATCCGGAGATCTTGCTGGCCAGGGTAGTTGACTTACACCTTCTAGAGCACGTTGGGTGGCACGGGATACATGCGGACGTGCATTGTCCTGTTGGAACAGCAAGTTCCCTTGCCGGTCTAGGAATGGTAGAACGATGGGTTCGATGACGGTTTGGATGTACCGTGCACTATTCAGTGTCCCCTCGACGATCACCAGTGGTGTACGGCCAGTGTAGGAGATCGCTCCCCACACCATGATGCCGGGTGTTGGCCCTGTGTGCCTCGGTCGTATGCAGTCCTGATTGTGGCGCTCACCTGCACGGCGCCAAACACGCATACGACCATCATTGGCACCAAGGCAGAAGCGACTCTCATCGCTGAAGACGACACGTCTCCATTCGTCCCTCCATTCACGCCTGTCGCGACACCACTGGAGGCGGGCTGCACGATGTTGGGGCGTGAGCGGAAGACGGCCTAACGGCGTGCGGGACCGTAGCCCAGCTTCATGGAGACGGTTTCAAATGGTCCTCGCCGATACCCCAGGAGCAACAGTGTCCCTAAATTGCTGGGAAGTGGCGGTGCGGTCCCCTACGGCACTGCGTAGGATCCTACGGTCTTGGCGTGCATCCGTGCGTCGCTGCGGTCCGGTCGACGGGCACGTGCACCTTCCGCCGACCACTGGCGACAACATCGATGTACTGTGGAGACCTCACGCCCCACGTGTTGAGCAATTCGGCGGTACGTCCACCCGGCCTCCCGCATGCCCACTATACGCCCTCGCTCAAAGTCCGTCAACTGCACATACGGTTCACGTCCATGCTGTCGCGGCATGCTACCAGTGTTAAATACTGCGATGGAGCTCCGTATGCCACGGCAAACTGGCTGACACTGACGGCGGCGGTGCACAAATGCTGCGCAGCTAGCGCCATTCGACGGCCAACACCGCGGTTCCTGGTGTGTCCGCTGTGCCGTGCGTGTGATCATTGCTTGTACAGCCCTCTCGCAGTGTCCGGAGCAAGTATGGTGGGTCTGACACACCGGTGTCAATGTGTACTTTTTTCCATTTCCAGGAGTGTATTTCCATTCTCTATTTCTCCCTCCTGTTCGTCCTTCTCTAGTTTTTGATTAAGTCTTCTTTGGTATAGATCTCGTATTTTATGTTCATTTAGCAGATACACTTCGTACATACCTTCCTTCACCTTTTCCTCCATAACTTTTCATTCCATCTTTATATATTTGGGGTATCACCAACGAATGGTCATTTCCTACGTCATTTTCCTTGTATACTGGTATGTCTCTTACTTTGTCTTGTAATTTTTCATTAACTGTAATTTACTCGGAGCCGTACTGCGTTGGTTGTTGTAAAATCTTTTAAACATCTTTTAAATTCAGAAAGTAGCTATTGTCACTCATTCTCTTTACCGTGCTTCAACACCATTGTTCTCAATTACACAATGTATTTCTTGTTTGTACGAACCTCAAATGATTACTAGCAACAATTGTTATATTTATAGTTTTGCGCCTCAGTTAATCAGAAACCCATATCATTATGTTCATCCAGAATTTCTTCACATTTCTTCTTGTTTATACTGCTCTACCGTGACTTCCTCTCATTCTCTATAGCATTTAGACACAATTCACTGATATACTGGTAACAATCATTGACGTATCGTACTTTACTTCTTCCCGTGTATTTCATTTCCGTTATAGTACCTTATCACTAAGTTTCTTTTTACATTGGTAGAAGCTGTTGTAAGGGTAGTGGGAAAGTAATTTAATTACACTACAGTAGTATAGACGAGCAGGGCATCTACAAACAAGTAGACAAATAATGTCTTTGTCTCCTTCGCCAGAATATGTGACAACAACTGAAGGGTTTTAATTGCCGATTAACAAGAAGTAAGAAACTTTCCAACCCACGAGCGTGCGCACCTATGTATAAAGTGAGCCGATTACAGTAACAGTTTCTTGTACCGTTCCACTGTTGTTTTAAAATTGCGAGCCCATACATATTCCTTCATTATTGCTTCAGCTAACACAGTAGTAAGTTGTATTGTTATACTTCAAATTGAGCAGCAGATTTATTAAATAAACAGCGAGATAGGTGAGAATTTACGATTTACGCAAGAAAATCATTCAAACTACGCGGTAACAGCACAGTCCCACCATGAGGAAGATGTGAACGAGGTAACTGGTAATCGAGTAAACGGCTGGCTGCGAACTGTTTCAACCGCGCTAATGCTTCGAATGGGTCATTACTGCGTGGTATAATTTTCACGTGGCAAAAGAGTGATATAATGATAAATTATTTTACTTTGTTTAGTTAAGCTGTGCTTTAGCTCATATAATATAAGTTTATTTGGTCGTTGTTTAACTAATATAAGATTAAAGTGTAATTTTGTTCTGACATGTCAAGCTTGGTAACATGGAGACAGCTATTCTTTACATGTGTGCAAAGCACGCCATGCGATCGCTCGTATTATGAAAAATGGTGCACTCGCTTGAGGATTAAGTTACACAAGTATTAGAGAGAAGTAAGCTGTAAGTTACGTCTCAGAAAGCTGGACCAAAGCGAAGTTCTAACATGGATGCACTCGTCGCACTAAAACGCAGAAGGGGCAGGACTTAATCTCCAGAGATCAAGCATTGCCAGGCTGGCATTACGGAGAAAAGGAAGAAAAAGGAAGATGAAACTCTCGACCCTCTGTTCGCGAGAATTATCTACTACCGCGATCCCAAGAGGAATGAAGAGTGAACAAGGAGCAAATTCAGTAGATAAGGGCGTCACCCGCGTGCGGGAACGGGAGCAGCTAGTTGGGAACGGTGCGGGTTCCCGGCCTGGGGGGCCGTAACTCAGCGAGGAGACGGCAGCGGCGGGGGGCGGCGTCGTATGATTTGGGCGCCCCGGCGGTGTCATTCCGCCCCGACGCCGGATTCCCCGCCGTAAAGTCCCGCCAATTACAGCGCTGCGCCACCCGGGCGTCACCTGCCGTTTACCCGCGCCGTCCTCCCGTTCCTCATCACCGTGACGGCTCAACTTTGTCCACAAGATGCACCAAAAAATTTTCTCTGCAGCGAACTTCCGCCGTCTCCGCGCTGCGTAATATCGCTAAATATTTGTAGCGCTTCTAGAAGTTTTTTACTTCCGATTTCGTCGCTGGCAGAGAGGAGCTACCTCTTATAACGAAGCTGAGGGATCTATATTTTGCCTCCAGCACCAGTAAAGGGATCTTAAATAAACTCGTGAAAACCTTGCAAGTAAATAAAGAAAATATGTTAAACATTTATAGTTTGCAATATGTCTAACAAGTGAACTGCGTCTACCCGTCATGACCGATTATGTCTAAATTTATGTCTTATGCAGGTCTTGGCCGGAAACGAAAGCAACAGAAGTGGGAGTTCCACATGGCCAAGCGTTTAGAAGAACAATCTGGCGCAATTCGTGAGAGGCATCAGTCATTTATGTTAGCGCAGTTCCCAGGCAGCCGTTGGCGCAGAAGAAAGTGTACAGAACGCTAATCCGAGGGTCCAGGCGTGGAATGCCTATGTGTAAACATTTTTCCCTTTCCCTTATTTTTGAATTTTACATTACATTTCAAATAAACCGAGCTAATGCTTAATATTTATTAATATTCTCACAAAATTAAAAAACAGAAAGGCAAGGGGTAGTTTGAGACTGCTATTAATATCCAGAAATAAATTGTATAAGTGCACACGAGAACTTCATATTTAAACTTAGATATATTTTCATTTTATATCTGTTGACTCGCATGTGCCATCATGGTTCCCAGTGGCCGATGGGCAGGTTTTACCTGCACCGCGAACATATAGTTCACGTGCAACTCCCAAGGACAACTCTAATGTCAAAATGAAACTAATGGAATGCGAAGTGCTGTACGCTTTAATTACAGCCCCTTTTTCGAAAGTTATTTGCACAGTCCTCGTGGACTCTGAAGAACAATCCTTACTCGGAAATTTATTTGCAATTGCTAATTCCTTTGCCTCTTCAGAACTTTAATGATAATATTATCAAATACAATATAGTGAGCATTATTGCGCTTTATTATAGTGTAAATAAGGTAAAAATTGGAAATAAAAAAGGTTTCCGCATAGAATTTGACCAGAGCATGTCGGATCCTTTCTGCAACCCCTGCCCCTGCTCAACCGCTGCCTAGACACTATGTTAACAAAAATGGCTTTTTCCTCTCCAAATCTGCGCCAAAAAAGCTGTTTTTTTTTTCTAAACCCTTGTCTATCTGAAGATTCCACTTACGCCACTTTATCTTCTGGCAAAGGTGTAAATATTCCAAACATTTGTACAAAATCGGTAATGACGAGTAGGCGGGGTACCCTTGTAAATATACTTTTCTCCGTCTGCCTGTCAAAGCAACGGCTTGATCAGTAGTCGCAGTTAAGAGCGTTGTGTGCACTTAATTATCACTGTAGCTGTTCGTTTGTTCGACATCTTCTTACAGAAAATGATCCATTGTACGATATTCATTTAGCCTTTGTCTCTCATTGACGAACGACGTTTTTGTTTAACGTGACGAATATGGCTATTTTGGGTTCTGAACTACATTGTCAAAATAATATAGATGTCAAAATGTATGTTTAGTCATAACAGAGAAAATCATACGTACCAATTCGTAGATGATAGTATATTCTGAATTAATCATTTTGTGTTTGAAGCACTGCCTACTGCTAGTGATATGGTGTCATTGTCAGCTCACAGTCATGTATAATATGGCCGGCGAGATTAGAGCACCTGAACTTTTCTACTGCTTCTCATAAATTGAAACTGATTCAAGTGGAAAGACTTGACGCTGAACGTTAGCTGTGAACGTGTGTTGCCCGTTGTGCAATGCTTTATATTACACCACCCACTAAACAAAGGCAGTAAGTAACCAGTAAAAAAGTCAATGGTAATGATAAACTTTAAGACTAGCATTTTCTTGATAAATGCAGTGACTGAAAATCTGTTTACAAATTACATCGTAGGGTCAGTGTAGTTGTTGAAAATACCTAATGCTAATGATAATTTCTCATGAGTCTAAATTAAGGCACTAACTCAATATTCAATACAATATTCTAATTAAGTAACTAATAATCAAAGAAGGTAGCAGTCACAAGAAACAAACTAAAATCCAAGGAAAACATTTTAAAAAATGTTTAGCTTATAATGGCTACATTTTGGCAGGACTAGGCATTAGCCTAATAGTTGTAGAAAAAGCAAATGACAGTGTTCTGTGTATTCAGTGTATGTGTGTATTTTCTGTTAGATGCGTCTTGGCTGGCATCAGAGATCACTAAAAGTAAAAAGAAGACGAGTTTTCCACTCTCGAGGGCTTCATTGGTGGAGCCAAATATAAAATTAAAAAAAAAGTATCATCTTTCTTATTCCTCGGATGTAGTAGACTTGAATATAATCAGAGTAGCTTCAAAACTTAAAATTTAGCTCTAGGCTTTTCCTTTGTGTTAGTAAAAATGAATTATTTTTGTATGAAAATTGTATGTTGAGTGTTCTCAGAAGCGAGGTGGCCTTTTTTTTGTGTTGTAGGTGAACTGCGCTATTTTTAAGTAACTACATTTCAGTAATAATATTAATTATTGTTAACATGGTGGAGTATTAGTGAATTTTTGAATTCCTTAAGATTTTTTGTAAAGATTTCGAACCGGGTTAAAATAGACATAACTGAACAAGACAGCTTCTGGGGCTCTGTAATTAAAGAATCCGTGGAAACACGTCTTGCTGACAATTTAATGAATCGTGATAACGGATTTCAGCTGGATAAAAATTGGAATCCAATTATTAAAATGATGCGGTCACAGCGGAATCGGGATGCTCAGTCGACACTCAGCAATTAGACTGTTCTTACTTCACCACTGAGGGCAGCACAAACAACCTGGCTGACTCGCGCAAGTCACCTCCTAACGCAAGTGCCGTAAACCGCCAATACGATTCGCATACGCGGAATTCGCTATAAATACCTTGACTGCATCAGACCTGTTCAGTACTTCGTCTACTCACCTGAGTATGGACGGACGTCTCTGGGCCGAAATATCGTGGCAGAATGTTGAGAGGATCCGGCTGCAAACCCGAAAATTACTGGAATAAGAAAAACGCCGGGAAAATTTCAGAAGTTTTAAAAAGATATTTTTTTAAACCTTTCGTGAATTATCTGGACAACTCGACAGTTTGTTACTTTAACAGGAAAAGAAAATTAATGTACAATTTTTCTTGTTAGGTGAAAATTTGTTGCAGACTTTTGATTCAAATGGCTCTGAGCACTATGCGACTTAACTTCTGAGGTCATCAGTCGCCTAGAACTTAGAACTAATTAAAGCTAACTAACCTAAGGACATCACACACATCCATGCCCGAGGCAGGATTCGAACCTGCGACCGTAGCGGTCGCGCGGTTCCAGGGTGTAGCGCCTAGAACCGCACGCCCACTCCGGCCGGCCTGCAGACTTTTCTAGCTGAATGTTTGCAAAAGATAAACAGACGTAGATAATTTCAAACCTCCCCAGGCAAGAAAACTACACACATAATCGTCTTCATAAGAGCATTTCATGATGTATAACCACGCACATGGAGTGATACACACAAAAAAACCAGTCATGACTGGATATGTACAGGGCTTTATGCCTGTCAGTGAATCGAATCTTCAGGACTTTATGTACGTTCTAGATTCAATAAACATTAGTTATATAGAACTAACCTCCATAAAATCAGTTTGATGTTCATAATACAGGATTCAAACTATCCGACGATTAATGTGGGGATCGCAATTATTTTCAAGGAAGCTGTCAGGCTGAAATCCAAAGCAATAGTTATAATAATAACAAATGTTTCAGTAACCGGAATATACATAAAAGACAAGAACGGAAATACGGTCCCAGGTCTATGCCACACGGATGCAAAAGTAGCAATCTCCGGGAAAACAACACGCACCAGATATACCAAATAACGTAGACGGGAGGCACAAACTGCCAGTTATCAGAGAAATAATTAAAAATGGTTCAAATGGCTCTGAGCACTATGGGACTTAACTTCTGAGGTCGTCAGTCCCCTAGAACTTAGAACTACTTAAACCTAACTAACCTAAGGACATCACACACATTCATACCCACGGCAGGATTCGAACCTGTGACCGTAGAAAAATAATCGACGCTGGCTAGCAGACCGGAAAACTGCAAGTAACCCTAGTCCTGGAGTGTTGGTCGTGACATTAAAAAAGTACTGTGATAAAGCAGTAAACGTCTTAATATCCAGCGGTGGTACTAACATGAGGTGAGAGTTGTCTTTAGATGCTAATTACTCCAGCAATCAAAGTTCAACTAAGTCGCAGTCCGCGATTGATGCGGGTGTAGCAGATACTCCAGCTACGGCTGTTTTCGATACAGATTCTGCTGTGAATTTCGTGTCACCTGAATTACTTCAAAGAATATGTGAACAACCAACAGTTCTTACATTACTCGTTAATAACTATAGAACTCTGGAAGCCATTGGGACCTAGAGAAACAATATTAAAGTGCACAGACGTCTTGACGTTGTACTTGTAAATGTATCTATAAGATACACATTTCTTTTGTTGGAGGAGCTGTCTGTGTACTCAAGAATAGGCACAGAGAAAATCACGGGAAAGGACGCAAAGACTGGCTTTCCTTAGGGAAACAATACTTTTTTCAGTTGTTCCACTGAAAATTGACGGAGTACAGGGGAAACTATGCCAAGAGCTACGAATTAAATTGTTAGATAGTTTGATACATAAATCTGACAGATAGCTGCTGAAAATTACGCCTTTGCTTATACTGTGAAGGGCATATCTCCGAAAATTTCGGAGTGAAGCTCTTTAACTAAGAGACAATGCCCTGAACTACACTAACGGAAGAAATCGCAACACCAAGAGAGAGTTGTGTGACATAAAAAAAGGTAGCAGGCGTGTTTCCACACCTGAAGGATGATGTGTATTCAGATATCGCGGCAGTCGCATAACAGTGGCGCTGATTGCGCCACTATGAGGATACAAATGAGGTTACATACTGTAAAGGCCGTGAGTGTTAGATACCTTTGAGAGTGTAGGTGGTGAATTCATGACAGTCAGGAATTGCTTTAAGGCAATCAAGACGCTACAAGAAGCTGTTGGTTCCCTCGGCCATATTGCAGACAGACTTGTCAGTAATGTAACCACTGCACATGACAGCAGGGAGCGGTGGTCAAGAGCATATACGGTTGCAAGAAGACCAGGCTCCGGAAGGCCACGTGCCACTACCAAGAAGGAAGACCAACATTTCCGGCGCGTGTCTCTGGCGCATCATATTGCATCTGCAGCACCACTTTGAGCAGCAGTTGGCATCACAATAACACAACGAAATGTTACAAATCCGTTATTTCAAGGAAAAATTTCGAGCTGTAGGCCGTACAGCTGCTATTTCAAAAACCACAAACCCCCGCCATTTATCGACTTCAGTGGTGTCAAGCGACAGCTCATTGAACGGCAGGGTGGAGGCCTGCTGTGTTTTTCGATGAAAGCTGGTTCTACCTCGGTACCAAGGATGGCCGTGTGTTTGTTAACGGGAGGCCTATTGAGAATCTGCCCACAACCTATCTGCGTGCTGGATACCCTGGACTTACACCTGGAATTATTGTCGGGCGTGACATTTCGTGTGACAGTGGAAGGATTCTCGTGATTATCCCACGCGTCCTAACAGCAAATTTATACTTGAATCTGTTGATTCGACTCGCTGTGCTGCCATTTATGTACGGCATTCCAGGCGATGTTTTCTAACGGAATAACGCTCGCCCACGAACCGCTGTTGTAACCCAACATGCTCTACGAAGTGTCGGCATGTTGCCTCGGTCTGCACGATCACAAGATCTGTATCCAAGAGAGGACATATGCGACGTAATCGGACGACAACTCCAGCGTCACCTATAAACAGCATTAACCATCCCTGTACTCACCGACAACGTCCAACACGCATGAAACTTCGTCCCACAAACTGACATCCAGTACCCGTACAACACAGTGGATTCACATTTGCATACTCGCATTCAACGTTCTGGCGGTTACGCCGGTTATTAATGTACCAGCATTTCGTATTTGCAATGGCATATTTCACGGTTATAGTTACCTGTGACCTTCCAATGTTAATCACTTAACCATGTTACCCATACAAAGTTATTCCCGAAATTTCATTACTGTATATTAAATATTTTTGGGTGTTGCGGTATCTTTCCGTCAGTGTACTAGGCCTGCAAATTGCATATACGAAAGTGTTCTAAGAAAACCCAGTAATGGTCCATGACTATCAACATCACCTTGATGTCAAGCACAGAGAAAAATGTTTCTTCCACAACTTCTATCTCGTTCCATGTTCAAAGGAAACGAGAAGTCATACAGAAATCAGAGAGAAGCGTAGTTGGGACAGTGCGGCGGCGCGGTTCTTTCCATCCCTTTACGACTGACATGCTCTTACCTGTGAACATTGTCTCAGCAGATCGTCAGTAGCAAAACCGAGTGAAACCTACTGTACTTCGACGTGAACCAGGCTGCAATTTAAGTCACTAATCTACGTTTCGGGAGAAACACGAAATTAAAGTTTGGAAATTTTGTCCTCAATTAATATATTCTGAAACTTAGGTGAACAAGTATCACTGCCGAGCCCGTGCTAGTCTTAACACAGTCACTCACGATCCCTTTCACTCACGTTAGCAAGTTTATGGTGTTGCATTTCCCGAAAACGAAACAGCTACAAAAATACTAATTGTTTTTGATTGAGAACGCTGGCCAAATATTCTGTCTGTCGGTACCAAATGCAGTCACAGTTTTTAGCCACCGACCTGCTCAATACGCCACACGGAATATATGTCTTTTCTCGTCACAAAGTTCACTTAAAAATTCCGAAATTTCTACACAGACATCGGAATAATTATGCCGTCACTTTCCAACACTTTTGATGTATGAAACACTGCTTGATCCTGCAACTTATCTTTTACATCGGAACTACTACTTCACACGTCCGATCTCTTTCATGGCTAGGCTTCGACTCTTCTCTCGAATACCCTAAATCTTCTCCACCAGCAGAGAAAGGTGCGCGAAGAATATTGCTTTATCATTGGTCAGTTTACTCGACAGCCAATAGCAAAACAACATTCTCTCGCGTCAGTCCGCGCTTTTCATCCATAACCAATGGCAAAATAGTAAACATAACGACTGCACCTTTTACCGACGTAATTATCTAATATGCTGAAGTTTTGTTTATGCATAAAGTTATGTACTATTTTTATTTATACCTGAATTAACTTTCCCTTTACCATAAACTTACTTTACAAATCTATTCCACAAAAATCCCCTTTGTTCATATCCATACCACACAACTCGTTAAACAATCATCTTCATATTAACCTTAAACCACACTCACGCATCATTCACACTCCTAAAACACATTTATAACATTTTGCATATACAAAAAGACATAATAACACTTTATGAAAATACTAGAACAGTTTATGAAAAACGTTCTATTACTTTAGTGTACTCTAGTGGTCACTATCGAAACAAAAATCACAGTCCCCCTATCCAATATTGTCCTCTATCGGCTGATACATAAACTACGTGGGCGTCCAGTCTTGCGTCACCATCTGTCACTCTCCAGCTGTGAGACACATCTCCCACTTAACCGCCTCCAAGGCAGGATCGTTATACGGCGCTACGCCTCAACAGGATAAGTCCACCTGTCGGAGAGAATAATCAGGGAAGCAAGGAGTTACTTGTAATGAAATATAGGCACAATAAAAGGGGGTTTATACATTTTATTCCTTCTAGTACCTCATATTTGATGAGATATTTATTTCCGGCCATTAATTTTGCATATCTAGCGACCATTAGTATGGTTTTGGTACATCGTGCTGCTGGTATCGGTTTCACGCTTTTGTCTTCGATCTCCTTCATGACGTACCATGTTTATTTTCCGCGTGTTTATTTAAGCGTTTGGAGTCGTCGCAGGCTGGAAGAGCTAATCGGAAGGCTGGCTGCGTCCGCCGTGGTGCGCGGCCGTTTTTATCGACAGTGCGGCAGGCGGGCTGGCGGGACCCAGCCGGCAAGCACTCGGCGCTTGTTTGTTCGCCGGGCTGTATCCCGCGGAAACAATAGCAAGGATGCGTGTGCACTCGCACGGGATTACGCGTCCTCCATGCATACGATGCTGATGAAACACAAAACGCGGCAACTCCTCTCGTAGCCCGAAGGCAAAAGGGAAAGGCGCACAGTCACGAGGCCAATATTCCGCTTGACTCACCAGCAGGGTACGTTACCGTACACAACGAGAGCAACAAAGGCGGAAAAATTCTGTTTATTATTTGCAACCTGTGGTATTTATCGTTTAACTGCGTGAATGTAGAACAGTTAGGTGGTGAATGGAGAACATGGTTTTATGAAATGACTGGGTGAATGGCTACTCATTCATCATTCACTCCAGCAGTTGTTAATTAATTTCTTTGTGGATCATTTCAAGGACCACTCGTTAAATTCAACTCTCCCCGTTCCCCTCCCCTTTTTCACGTCCATCTTGGTTATTTCGTTATGTTGGCGGCTCTTTTATGATCTGGCAACGTAGGATCGAAGCTCCTCACCTGTTTGTTAATCACATGAATAAAGAACTGAGTATGGTGTGAGAGTACACCGAAGAAAGACGGAAGTGGACTGGAGCACTCGATGTTGCTAAGCTGCCAAGAAACAAATTGAGTTATCTATCATCTAAAGCATTTAGTATCCATAGTAATATTTCTCCATCAAAGACGTTGGCATTATCTCCGGTTGTTTATGGAATTCCGTGACTTTATGTCGTCCCCATTAGATAATTTGGGCAAATAAATCCGAGAGTGTGCCATGGCCTATTAGTACATCAGTTAACTCATGATGGAGAAGGCATAGGAAATCGCTGAAAGCCTGAGTCTACAAACAAAACTGAATCTGTAAGAAAAATTGAAAAAAATTGTAATTGATGTTAAATTGTATGTCAAATAACTCATTCTAATTCCTAAACGTCCCATATATAAAAAAATGGTGTTTTTTATTTCATCTCACCATCGCATCATCAACAATTACATTTACCGCTATTTCGGAAGAAGTTAAGTGAAACTTTGAAGAAGAAAATACTAGTCGAGAGGAAAAGCCTGTGATGATTTGAACAAATCTTTGTAGAATAATCTCACTACACTCAGTAAACCGAATGCAGAGCGAAAACGTAACAGTAATTTTATATCCCGCCTGGATAGGCGGCGCATGGGTCTGCTCCTGTGAACTGCTTCTGTAATATAGACCGAGACTTAAGGAAGCCAGTAGGAGTAGGAGAGGTGAAGCACTTCGGTAGTGCATGTAACTTTAACATAGTTTACTAGAGTCAAAAACACAAGTAAGTATCATAGGCAAAGAAATGTTTAAATGTGTGTGAAATCTTATGGAACTTCATCAGTCCCTAAGCTTACACACTACTTAACCTAAATTATCCTAAGGACAAACACACACACGCATGCCCGAGGGAGGACTCGAACCTCCGCTGGGATCAGCCGCACAGTCCACGACTGCAGCGCCCTAGTCCGCTCGGCTAATCCTGCGCTGCAAATATGATAGGCATACATAACTGGGGCTAGGATGACCACGTAGGTGTGAAGTCGTAGTCCATGTCTAATCTAATACAAAGTCTCAATAGCAAGCTAGCCCACTCGGTAGTAGAAGTGATATTTCCAGGCCGTCTGCTTTTGATGAAATGGGCAGAAATCAAGAGGGCACTCGCTGAGCCCCACAGCGTCGGCCATAGGGCGCTGTGGTCGGCGTAGTCAGTCGTCTCTCGTAGTGCCAACTTACGAGAGCGTGCACCTACGTTGTGGCATCGTAACTATCGACGCCGCGACTAAAAGGTTACCAAGTAGTGTGGAAGAATACGTCGACGTTGTTACATCCAATTTAACTAGCAAGGTTACGCTCAAAAGCTATTGCTTTCCACTCGGTTTACATCACATCATCGTCATAATCAGCATCATACCCATCATCAAAGCCATCACAACTCTGACATCCACAGCTATATAAAGATTTCCTTCACATTACGATGTTCAGCCAGAGGCACTAATTTTGCCTCAAGCACTGTTTCAAACATCATCTACCAACTTTCCACGAGGCTCTTGCCTCGGTCTTTTCGTATCTTTAGTAACTACCACTTATCATTATTTTTCACCAACAGTAGCCTATATGATGAACACTTTACCGCATATTATCTTTCTTAAATTGTAAAGGTGGTAAGCACTGTAATCGTGTTGTGCACGTCGGAACCTTCTTTGTCTCTGCAATATCTGAGAAAGAAGTACATCCAATGAATTGGGCTATCGTTCTGACGTTGAAAATCAAATTTTAGATTACATGCAAATCTGACTGATAAAAAATTCCCACAATGCTATTATATACCAAAAGTTTCTCACAACATTAAACAACTTCTAGCCATGAGTCCGCTTTAAGCACTCTCCGACATGAGTTCTCCCAAAGAATTAATTTTTAAGTTGATGTCTAGCGATGATGGTACCAAAACAAAGAAACTGAATGCAATTTACAATTTAAAGTTCTACAGCAAAATATTTCAACAAAAGACAATGAGCCGGTCGGAGTGGCCGAGCGGTTGTAGGCGCTACACCCTGTAACCACGCGACCGCTACGGTCGCAGGTTCGAATCCGGCCTCGGGCATGGAAGTGTGTGATGTCCTTAGATTAGTTAGGCTTAAGTTGTTCTAACTTCTAGGGGACTGATGGCCTCAGAAGTTAAGTCCCATAGTGCTCAGAGCCATTTGAACCAAAAGACAATGACTTTTATTGTTACCAAGCTACTGTTTTTTTATTGATCTACTTTATAATTAATTTCTTTTCTGTAAGATGGGGTATTTTTCATTTTGTATTTATAAATTTATATTTTATTAATGTCATCGTCATAAATACATTTTGATCACAGTGCAATTGCTGCAGAATTTCAAATGAGATATTTGATGCTGTAAAAACAAATTAGACCACTGCCATTGATTATCCACTAATGTTAATGTCCTGTGAGATGTATGACGCCTCACGTCGTGACAGTCTTTAATGAACTATTCGATACTCTTAGTACTCCAGTTCTCTTGCCTTTATAGCTCTCCCAATCCATTTCATTTGAATCCTGAGTATGTCTTGCGCCTCAATCTGTTCCATGATCTTTTTTTATTTTTATTTATTTATTTGCTATTTTCCTAACAATTCAGAACCTCTGTGCGTTGCTTCCTCAGCAACCATCATTTACCATTAATATCCATCCCCTTTGTAATAACTTAAAATCGACGGTACAAACAAACTGTCAACTGTCCGTGTCATGAAAAGATGAACAAAGAACATTAGTGCAAGAGTTGTTGTCGGGATGTCGGCAGTTCTCCAAATATAACTCCTCAGTGGCAATACCATCATTCTTAAAGAACATAATAATTTCAACTTCTATGCCTATATCGAGTCGGTGGTACAATGAAATGTCGTAACGGATCTGTGTTCTCCCAGTGTACACGCACAAAAATACTATCTAAATTACGGCCCCGATACCCGGTGTGTTATTAGCGGTGACATCTCATTGCAGACATATAAGCTTACATCCACCAAAACCAGCAAGTGACATTTCTTTCGGCTACTTCTTTACCTAAATTATTGGAAGAAGTCGGTCTGGCCTATCTTGTGGAAGTGTAGCACTTGCGTGATGGAACTTCTGTTTACTAAAGCACCGCAGTATATCACGCAAACGAGTAATTTACTTTAAAAACGATCGGTCATGGAGAGCCTGTAGCACGACCAGTTAGAAAGCATGCAATCCATTTCATTTCTTTTCATATGTCCATTTGAATTGCTTAGTTTATAAAGAAGAAAATTATTACATTATCGACCTCCTACGAACCATGCTACAAATGCATGACTCTTTGCGATAGGAAAGCGACATGATGAATCGTGTTCTGACCCTTTTCTTTGAAAATTCATGGAACTCGTACAGCGCAAGTAAAACCGTTGACTTTTAAATATTACTTATGAAATGCCAGACCGTCGTGTGATGTGAAATGTTCGCTCACTCTTGTGGATTTATTTTTGTGTGGCGAGATGAAACGTCTGGCTTGTGAGAAACCGACGGCTGTTTGAGAATAGCTGGTTGTCCGTTTAGCTGAAGCCGCAGCCATTATTCCTGAAACACCTGGTTGTTTTGCGCGTGTTTGGTTTGCTCACAAAAATTAAACCTGAAAGCACGAAATGCTACGCAACTTCGCCGAATCAGAAATTTAAACATACACTATTTCACGTTAAAATATTTAAAGTGTTTAACACTATATAGCTACCCGGAACATGGGTAATCGAAAACCACGTTCTTGTTCCAACTAAAACGTGAACAGAAACAAATGCGGGCCCAATTACGCCGTTTCCCGACTTTACGCACTTTTTACTTTTTCTTTTGTCGTACTGTGTATAAAAGAAACCTTGTATAGATATGTTAGAAAACGCACTAATATAGCCGTATATATCTAATACTCACTTGAATAACTGTTATTATAGGATCAATGACTGACCTTTAAACGAGCAAACGTCATGCAGCCACCACGGGTGTCACCTGCTTACGTCAAGTAACTAGTTGAACTGTGGCTCGGCTATTGACTATTACAGACCACGATAGCTAACGATGATCACATGTCAGGAAAAACACATGGTGTACAGTTTCCAACTATTTGCCTTCAATCTGTAATACCCCTTAAAACATTTTCCCGGTTCTCTCATTATGGCAGTGCCAACTTTCATCTCGTCTCAGGTGAACTAATTTCAATGTGCAGTATTTTTCGTTTTTCAGATTTACGACTGCTGTTTGACGTGGTGTTCATAACGACACAGGCAAAATAAAGTTTGACGGTGTTTATTGACCAAAGAAACATATGCTTCGACGATAGTAATAAAATCACAATTTCATTGTCTCAGAGGTATGAAGACTTGACCGTGGTGAATGAGCAGAAAAGTCTACCCTGGATACAGTTTAATTGCGCCAAGGGAACAGCGATGAAGGCTGAATACAGAGGCGTTGTCCGGACGGTGGACTACGAGAGCGTCCGAAGATGATCGGGTGAATAGCATCGGCCAGGAGGCTAGGAGACGCTCTCGAAGCAAGAAGAACTGACTTGTGTAGCGCTGGCGCCGACGTATATTGCGTCTGGCGGCGGAATACTCACGGCACTGTTTTCTGGTCACGCGCGTGGCGGACGCGGACAGGTCCTTTGTAAGTGGCGGCCTCTGCTAGCGCTGGTACCGCCGCCTGATGTCCGTGCGTTACTGCGACAGAGCGAGACCGCGACGCTGAGGCGTGTAGGGGCCATGTAGGCTGCCCACGTGTCCGCGATGCCCGGAGGTTTGCCGATTGCATTTACGAAGATCGCCGGTATAGCACTATTCACTATTAGTAAAATTTAAGTGCATTTGAACCTCAGCCTGTTGAATCCTTGAACACAAAGTTTTGAGGAAACAGCATCGCAAGAGAACGTCATTCTAAATTTTATACCACTTGTCGGTACATTGGAGTCACCATGAGAATATTTAGCTCACAGCCGGGGCGCCACCTGTAGGCCGCTTCGGGTAGACGTGTCCGGAGCGTGGAGTAATGGGCAGTGTATTGTGAGCTGAGGAGCAGTACAGTTCCACAAGTATCTGTACACGATTGGCTGAGTTTGCAGGCTCCGTTACAGGAAGTATGTCAGGGTTGCGCTCAACTTCGTCCATGTCTGCTGCAGTGTTTGGGTGAAGGGTACTGGTATTGGTATTGTCACCCAGTGTTGTTTGAATTTGAATCAGTTAAGATACCGAGATGAATTGCACGACCAATGCTAAACTTCAAGAAGGGGATTTTTTTATGTAAGCATAGAAGTACAAGGAAAATAATTTTAACGGTACGTTATGACCTAAATTTTGCTAAACTGTTCTCGAGAGTTGTTCATTCCCGGTTGGCGAATTCAGTAATTACTAAGTGAAGTTCGTTTGTGTACACTATGTTTTGGTGAAACAAGCTGTTGTTTAAGAGATCACTGGCGGTGCCTCCGCATTTGAAATGGTTTTACGTAAATAGTAGTACATTTTGGTTCGTATTTATGAACGTCTTGTCACCATATAAGGTTGGCGTTAATGTTTCCAAGTATAAGAAGTCACACACTTACCTAAGTTTACTCTTTAATGCGTAGTATACAGGCAGGTCTAGCAACGCGGACCACACTGGAATACAAGAAGAATGATGCATAGAGCTTTGTGATTGTATTTTAAGTATTGTAATTGTTATTTCCTGAAATACTGTGAGTTGTTTTATATTTATCGCTTTGCCGAGATGTTTTAGAAGGTAAGACGAACTTCTTACTTTAGTGATTGGATGAGGTATAGCTTTACGTTGTTTAGTTGTCGGGCTCAGTAGATCCTGAACTTCGAAATGTAGTTAGTGTGGGGTCTTGCCCACTCGACGCTTATAGGATGGCTACGGGATGCAGAGTTATCGGAATGTAAAACAAAAGTTTCAAACAAATAACATTAGTGAAACTTCCTGGCAGATTAAAATTGTATAACTAGCACTTCTGAAAGAAAGGATATTGCGGAGACATGGTTGAGCCACAGCCTGAGGAATGTTTCCAGAATGAGATTTTCACTCTGCAGCGGAGTGTGCGCTGATATGAAGCATCCTGGCAGATTGAAACCGTGTGTTGGACCGAGACTCGATCTCGGGACCTTGCCTTTCGCGGGCAAGTGCTGTACCAACTGAGCTACTCAAGCACGACTCACGCCCCGTCCTCACAGCCTTCCAAACGTTACAGAAGCTCTCGTGCGAACCTTGCAGAACCAGCTGCAGAGTGAAAATCTCGTTCTGGAAACATCCCCCAAGCTGTGGCTGAGCCATGTCTCCGCAATATCCTTTCTGTCAGGAGTGCTAGTTCTCTAAGGTTCGCAGGAGAGCTTCTGTAAAGTTTGGAAGGTAGGAGACGAGGTACTGGCAGAAGTAAAGCTGTGAGGACGGGGCGTGAGTCGTGCTTGGGTAGCTCAGTTGGTACAGCCCTTGTCCGCGAAAGGCAAAGGTCCCGAGCTCGAGTCTCGATCTAGCATACAGTTTTAATCTGCCAGGAAGTTTCATATCAGTGCACACTCTGCTGCACAGTGAAAATCTCATTCTAGATAACATTAGTAGTTTTATTTCCAGAAAGCAAATTGACAATACTTAACTTGACTATAGCAAATGTCGCTAGCGAGGGGAGACATGAAAACAGTACAGTTCATACTATACACAGAGTCCAAGGAAACACTTGATACGAGCCACGACAGTCTGACAGCGTACTACTAACCACGTTGTAGACTTCGGCCGGTCTGAGCAGCCGAGCCTAGCAGTAGCGTCGCTTTTATTCACGACTTGCGGGGGCGCGCCTGGTGCGGCACTGTCCAATTCCACGTACAATTGCCCGTCGTTTCCTCACCGCCTTCTCTGGTCTTGCGTTCCGCATTTTCGTATAGGCATTTGTCGTAACGCCAGAACATTCCTCTCCCCCCACCCGCAAAGCGACGGACCGTCGTCGTGTATGGAGTGCAACAACGGCGGGGGATGTAGGAGAGTGGACGATCTGATGTGCCGGAAGCTGTGGCTGCAGAGGATGACCAGCTTCCGGCCGTACTCGGTCATCCGACCTGCCTCTGGTGGAAATGTCCCCCGGAAAACAACCAGAAGGGTACACGTGCGCCTCCTGCTGCCATAAACCAGATGAAGAAGAGGGCGACAGCTGCGGTTTGGGCTTTTATCACTCGTTATTCAAATACGGCTGAAATAGGAACGAGTGATATGAGTGCGCCTTCACTGGTATCTATGATGTATGTGCCCTCACCACAGGGCGAGCTGGGACAGGTGACAGTTGAAAATGTGACGCAGAGACACCATAGGATTACGCTGCTCTTATAGCAGAATTTCAAAAATGGGAAAATCAGTCAAGCGGCATTGTTATCTATTAAAAGCGAGTTGGCTGCATGGGCTATTGCCAATGCCAAACTCGAAGGCCACGTGGAAAAATTATAAAAAGAAAACGAGAGACTGCGGAAACAACCAGCTAAGACCTGGGCGGAAGTAGTCGCGCAAGCGCCATCGAAGGTGCAGACCATTAAAGACACAATATCAAAACTAACCAAGCGGCCAGAAACGGCGGTCTTTCTTAGGCCCGTGCCTGGCCAAGACATCAAAAAGGTCCAAGAAGTATTTACAGCTATTGTCAACCCTGTTAGAGACAAAATAAAGATTAATAAAATGAAACCCGGCAAAAATGCAGTAATAGTAGAGGTAGCAACTGAGGAAGATGAAGAAAAACTCTTAACTAAAAGCTGAGCAAGGCAGTCAAATGTTAGCCACCTAAGAAAAGAAATCCCTTATATTGTATGATGTACCTACCGTAATGAAGGACGAAGAACTGTGTGACACAATAAAAAGACAGAATTCAGAAGAGATGGAAAACGAGAAATTCAAAAAGAGTTTTAAGCTGAGATTCAAAATGGGGCTTTGGGAGCGTGATGTTGTCCACCACGTTGCTGAGGTCACCGGAGAAATATGGAAGAAAGTCATGTCAATGGGCAAACTCTACATATGATTCCACGCAATCAATATTAGGGATTACCTCGTGGTACCTCGTTGCCACAACTGTGGTGACCTTGACCACATTCTCAGGCACTGCACCAGGGGCTTGACGTGCTCCAAATGCGGTGAGGAGGGTCATACCTGCAAGGGTTACAAGGCAGCAGGGGTATGTATCCCATGAAAGAAGAGAGGCAAACAGTCATGCGGAACCACTGGTCGGAATAGCCCTACATACAGGATGCTTGAGCAAAGGCTAGTCTCAATAGTAGACTGTGGTTGACAACGGTAGTGGGAACAGGATGCCAAAGCGAAAATCCCCGAGCAAAATAAGGAGGGACGCTATGAGAGCAAGGAAATTTAGAGAATTTTTGAGGTCGCTCTCGAGCACCCATGAAATTGAAATGATTGACATCGGGCCACAAACGGAGTTCCCCCGACGATTGCAGCTCCTCCCTCCCAAAGACGGGGAATTAGGCTGACAAAAGACCTGGAGCGGCAAGGGCATCCTCTGGTAGTGACCCCACCAGTGGCAGAGTGCAGAGTGGAACTTCCAGTCCAAGAAAATATAGTAACAAGCACAAACGTACTTCCATCCACACGGGACACCACTCTGGTCAGAATGCTGCCTTATGATCCAAATATGGAACACGCCAGGCAATTGTCAAGGTTGGAGCATCCGGCTACCCTGACCACTGCCTTGTGTCATGTGGTCCGGGTGGGGCATAAATATGGCAAAAAGGTCACCTTCTCTGTGATGAAGGCTGTAGACAGGATACAGCTCAAGTCGATGAGTCTCCCCACCGACTTTGGAGCCCTGCGAGATCTCCTTAACAAAGTTTTAGAAAAGCGAGGCGAAAAATTCGATCTCCATGACATTTACACCCAATCAGTCTTGGTAAATGGTCGCATTGCCTTCGACTGGAGGGAGAACTGGCCATATGATCATATTCTCACATATTTCCCATAATGCCTAAAACAGCCATTGGCCAATTAAACACTCACAACAGCAGACTGGTGATGCAGGAGTTACGTAAGGTGGCGGAGAAGGGGAGACTAGACGTGCTCAGCCTACCGGAGCTGTACTCTCAAGCTGGGAAAATAGCCTTCACAGCCACATCATGGCAAATTGTCAGCAGCGGGGATGACCCGAATGCCGCAATAATAATCACGAATAACTGATTGCGGGTAACAACTCTCTCGCAGTACACCAACAGTCACTGCAACGTCGCGGAAATACATTCTCCAGCAGGAGTAATAACTCTCGTAAACATGTACTTTCAGTATGGACACAACATCGAGTTACACCTAGACTATCTCACAAGAACAATCATGACGTTGCGGGAACGAAAAGTAATTGTAACTGCAGATATAAATGCGAAGTCCCCACTATGGTACAGTGGCACGAGAGACAAACGGAGGGAAAGCAGAAGAATCGATCATGGACTTGCAACTTGTGGTGGCCAACAAGCCTGGTAACCCTCCCACCTACACAGCGGAAGGGGGACAAGGCACAAATATCGAGGTAACGTTAAGTGCACCAAACGCTGTCAACATGAAAACAGTGCAGTTCTTGCTATACACGGAGTCCAAGGAAACATATGATACGAATCACGACAGTCTGACAGAGTAGCACTAACCACGTTGCAGACTCGGGCCGGTATGAGCGGCCGAGGCTAGCAGGAGCATGGTTTTTTTTCTTTTTCACGTCTTGCAGGAGGCGCGCCTGGAGGGCGCGGTCCAATTCCGCGTACCATTGGCCGCCGCTTCCTCACCGCCTTCTCTGGTCTTGCGATCCGCATCTTAGTTCCGGCGTTTGTGGTTACGCCAGAACAGTTAGTACATCTTCTACTGTATATGATGATCATTTTGAGAATGTTGTCGTTAGTATCTTACCGAATGCCACTGGGGTGTTACGGCCAGAGTCGAGGGTTGGTGGTGGAAGGTGGAGGGGGGTGGGGTTGTATGGAGCTGCGTGTGAATGTAATAGCCGAGTTACCTGTATATGATTTCATCACTTCCTTTCCCTTATGCATTTTGCGATTTCGTTTGACAAAAGGATACCTATCTGTTGGAGAGATTGTCGAATGAGGTAACAGAGTCACATTTTCGAGGACACGTGTAAGGATTTCGAATTTCACTTAATTAGCGACGTCTGTTTCTTATTTCTTCACTGAAAGCCATCGAAGAGTGCACCAGGATGTTTGCACCGCTGTATACGACGTCTGTCTCTCAATACCAGAAGACTCCCTTCCATGGCCGAAGGCGGTAGTTGGGTTTTAGGTATAAAATGTGAATATCGGTGGCGACAGTTCTTTAATTTCCAGGACGGAGACAGGCTGAAGTGCCAAATTTCTGATTATGACGCGCTAAATAACAATATCTCTTCGCAGTGTATCATGGAGTGGGGGATATGAACGTGTGGATGGTGATACGTCCGTCTGTTTGGTACATAGAGCTGTGCTTACCATTAGGTTCATGAGTCATTCTGTACTAGCGACCCGCGTTTCACCCTCTCCTTTCACTCAGTACCATTATTAACAACACAAACACGATGATACAATGCACACGCAAGCACACAGACACGAACAGGAAACGTAGATGAAGACGCCTCGCACAGAAACCGTCCACGTGGCGCCGACTTGAGGTGCTGGCACTGTGCCGTGGGCTACAGCCTCTGCAACAGAGTACACTCTTCTACACAGCCACTCGTTCAATCAACAAAAATTGTAATTTACTTTGTATAGCCTTAAGCTGAACTGAAGATAGGTGCACAAATACCAAAACATAACAAAACCAACACAAATGTCAATATATGATCAGTGGATATGTCCGTAAATCAAATATCAGTTTTCATTGACAGTAATTTCAGGCTTACAAGCATACTTACGTTTACGGATTTCCAACATTAACCGGATTAGTTGCAGGACAGGAACTTGTGTTAACTACAAGCTGCGACATAGTCTTTTACTTTACGTCTGTGGTCACACTTTTTTTTTTATCAGACTACCGGTTTCGGGCTATAATGACCAATTTCAGATCTGTTCTTTTAAAGAAAAATTTTGTCACTACAGACGTAAAGTAAAGGAAATTTATTGTGTTTATAGTTTCAATATAGAAATAGTTAAAATTGAAAACTTTATTTATTATTTAATTGATGATTAGATTCGATTTACCTGAACAACCTTTCAAATCACCCAGAACAGAAAACTGTATTTACAGGAATAGCATGTAAACTTGGTAAATATTATACGTAAATACGTAAAAAATTGAAGTTTGCCAATGAACAATCAGGGAAAATCCCTGTGTTTTTATACATTTTCAAGTCACGCAGGACGACAGGACAGTAGTTTTCGAAGTATCATACAAACGATGTCAAGATAACGTACAAAATAAGATACTTATAACAGTGTCAAGTTTAACCATGAACAGTGACAGAACAAACGCATGTTTGTCTTGACACGGTTTATATGTTATTTCTGAAAATACTTTTTTGTGTGTCTCGATGATTTGAAAATGTGTTTTTGTCGGTTGGTTCACTGTCAAATGCACTTTTGGGGTGCAGCGTTGTATGGAACTGAATCGTGGACTGTGGAAGAACAGGAAAAGAAGAAAATGGAAGTATTTGTGGTGTATTGCTACAGATGAATGTTGAAAATTAGGTGGACTCATGCAGTAAGGAATGAGGGGTTTCTCCGCAGATTCGGCGAAGAAATGAACATAAAGAAGAACACTGGCAAGAAGAAGGGACAGAATGATAGGACATGTGTTAAGACGTCAGTAAAAATTATTTTCATGGCACTCGAGGGAACTACATGGTGTAAAAACTGTAGAGGAAGACAGAGATTGGAAAACAACCAACTGATATTTGAGAACGTAGGGTACAAGTTCTAATCTGGGATGAAGAGGTTGACACAGAGTGGGAATTCGTGACGAGCCGCATCAAGCCCATCAAAAGACTGACGAAAGAAAAAAAGGCGTCACGCTGAGGAATATGCTTCAGTTAATAGTCGATTTATCTGTACGCCAAGTAGAGATCATGTTCGTTTCCCTGTACATTTTTCAAGTTACAACAGTTCACTCAACAAATACCTGCAATATTCGTCCTATTCCATTCGCATGTTTTTTGGAACGTTTGAAGTTCTGTTATCGTATTGTTGCATCTGCGTCAGTTTTCACGCTTAATTATGTTACACTCTGTATATTCAAGTTGTGCAACAGTAAATTACGATGTTTTTCCTTAAAGAAGTGGCTCTTATCGTAATATAAATGAATGATCCTGCTTTAGAGGTTATTTCTATAGTTTGGACAAACTTACGGAGTTTCACAGACATATAAAATAGAAAGCAACGAAACATCTAATTCTGTGCTTTTTCTATACTTCATAATAGCGTTAAATACAACGAAAGACGCTGTACAGTGAAAAAGTACGTGCCATGCACACTACATATCCTTGTGAATTCCCTTTTCTTCGCGGAATTCCTTCAAATGTTGAACAGAATGACTTCCTCTACGCCAAGGATTTCAAAACATTGATCATGCAAAACGCAGCTCTCGAGATTTTCTCATATGGCCTTTTGTAAGCCATCGATTAAGTCGAATCAGGTAAATTCGTATGTGTTTTTTCCGCGTTTGATTGCTACATCAACACTTGTTGGCGAAACTACGATACACGTCTCAATCGAAATTTGTGGCTGGTTAGATGACTTCTTCGTTGAGAGTAAGAAATATCTTACCTTAGATAGAGAGTCACTGACAGGCGTAAAATTAACTTGAAGTTCGGCTTGGGGAAATGTGCTGGACCCTTTTCTGTTTGCTACGTGCATTAATGGCCTGGGAACTGTATTGATACACTGTCCAGTCACATTGGTACGACCAGCTATCAAAAGCCTGAATAACAACTTTCCGCAGTGCGCACCGCCGCGGGAAGTACAGGAAGAATCAATGAGGTTCTGGAAGATAGCGATGGGGTGCGGAGCCTTGCCGACTACAGTGCCTTGGCCAGATGCGCTAACATCTCGGATGGGGATCCAAGGCGCAAACAGTCCGAGCGAGGTGTTCAACTGGCCTTAAATTCGGAGAGTCTGGGGCCAGCGTAAACTCATCATGTATATCTTCGAACCATTAGTGCGGGCTGTGTGAGACGTTGCATTGCCCTGCTGGTAGATGCTATCACACAGAGGAAAACCAAACAGCGTTTAACGGTGGACATAGTGACCAAGGATAGAGGTATACAATTGTTTGTTCATTGTGCCTTCCGGAATGACGAGATCACACACCGAATTTTAGACCGTCGTCAGCTAGTTAAAAAACTTAAAAAATGTTATAGTGCAGGCTGGTCTACATTCCAACACAGCAGTAATCGCCTGCTGCGCGGGATCATACACAACAACATTCGCTCACCGGTAACTGAGGTAGCCCCTTGGTTCATCTGGGCCGTCAATTGCTCAACAAAATGGTTCAAATGGCTCTGAGCACTATGGGACTTAACATCTATGGTCATCAGTCCCCTAGAACTTAGGACTACTTAAACCTAACTGACCTAAGGACATCACACAACACCCAGCAATCACGAGGCAGAGAAAATCCCTGACCCCGCCGGGAATCGAACCCGGGAACCGGGGCGCGGGAAGCGAGAACGCTACCGCACGACCACGAGCTGCGGAAAATTGCTCAACAGTTACGCGTCCGGCACTCACCCCTGTCCGTCCCCATGGTGCACCACAGTTGTCTCGACGGCGGTTTTGATTAGAGCCACTTTGGAAAGTAGGACATTCTTAAACCACAAGGGCACACTCACTCTTGGCCCGAAAGCCAATGATCATGCCATTCTGGACTTCAGATAAATCGTCAAATCGCTCCTTATGCGCAATACGACAACGACTGCAAAGTTTCCCACTCTTCCCCCCTCCCACCTTCCACCCTCATGACACGTTTTGTATATCCTCCATTCTTAGTGCTGCCACCTGCTAACTGTGAATGGTTATTGTATGTTGACTTCGAGCATAGGCGGTGGTCACATTAATGTGACGGACCCGCGTAATAATGTTAGACTTTTAACAGATGATACAGTTATTGGTAATCAAGTACTTCGTGAAAATATTCAGTTAGATACTCATACGATATTGATGTAGTGGATAAACCGAAAAAGGCATTTAATGTTAAGAAACATAAAACTGCCGACACAACGCACAAACGTAGTAACCTATGACTACAATAACAATAGCTCACGAATGGAATCAATCAGCTCGTACAGTTACTTGGCTGTAACAACTTGTAGGAATATGGAATGGAATAATTACTCAACCTCAGTCGTAGACAAAGCAGCTGTCGAACTTCACTTCCTTGTTAGGATGTGGGAGAAACCCCGTCAGTCTACATACGAGACTCCATAAAAATCACTCGTACGATTCATCCTGCAACATTGCTTATGCGTGAGGAGCCCATGCGAAACAGTGCTATGAGAGAATGTTTAACGTAGGACCCATACAAAGGACAACAGCTCGAACAGTCTCAATTTCGTTTAAGTCACGGGAGAGCATTGCGAGAAATGCTGAGAAACAAGTACCAGCATACTCTTGGAGAAAGACAACTATCCCGCGAAATGTTACTTGTGATGTTTCCAGAACACAACAGTAGACTAATTTGAAAGTTAGGTAATCACGGTTACCCTTCTCAATAAGGAAAGGGTCCTGGAGGGACACTAATAGCCAATACAGTGGAGAAAAGAACATCACTCAATCGCAAAGTTAGTCCTTTTTATTACAGTAGATGTCAACTATTACATAGTCATCGTCTTTGCATATAATAACAGGTGATATAAAACCCAAACTGTCGTGTAGTAAACAGTATTAATTGCCGTGGAGCATATGTATGCTCTACGTCAACTAACATTGTTTTCTACTTGACACCTTGGGACTAATGTCACCTGGTATACGCTCTACGACGACTAAAAATGTTTACTATGCGACACTTTGGGACTAAGATGATTATGAAATAGTTGAAATCTAGGTTGCTAAAATAAAACGAGGGATTTCGCGATCGACTGTTGTTCTTCATTCCATTATCTATATTCAACAATCGCTACGCACGACGGTATCTTATGGGTTTCAAGCTGATGTGATGAACTGATCAACGAGGTTTTCACTGTTGCAGCACACTGTCCGCGAAAGTCGGCGATCCGAACTCGAGTGATGGTGCGACATTCACTTTTAACACTTTATGTCACACTTTCTTTTCATCTGATAATATTAGAAAACACTTCAAAAAGTTAACTTTATCTGCTACACAGGCATTTGTGAGAACCTTAAAATGAAAGTAGTATATGGTAATCACGACACAGGTTGTTTTGTCCTCGTATTTATGTACAATGTAAATAATATGTAAATGGCTTAGTCAATCATATTCTCTGACGACAAAATGTCGTTCTTTCCAAAAACTTTCTGTCCAACTTCTCCGGCTACGAAACTTCATTCTTTGCCAAAACGAAGTTTTAATCTAAGATTCGTTGTACCTTATATTTCAGGAATGGTCTGCTAAGTGCTCATTTATCATACTTCAGTACAGCTGGGCAGGTCGGCCGTAAGCGCCGCAAGCATACGTCACAGTATAGGAAGAGGAAGCAAGAGTGCAAAGAGAGTGCCCAGTTTTCCCGGGTAGGCATTGTGGGTAGTCACCTGGACGTCTTGGAGTTCAGTGGTGGCAGGTTTATTCCTGTACTGTTTCATTATTTAAAAGGTACTTACATTAGGTACAAAAATGATGGCACTATTTTGTATGTGTGTGTGTGTGTGTGTGTGTGTGTGTGTGTGTGTGTGTGCGTGTGTGTGTGTGTGTGTGTGTGTGTGTGTGTGTGTGGATATGTCCGACAGAACAATAGAACAAGAGATGCATATAATTAAGGCGAGGATGGCCAAAGATCTCTTGAGTGCGGATGTATATGAGGCTCGAGCTCTTACGAGAATCGGCGAAATGCCACAATTAATGAGGTTAATGGGCAAGGGGCACTACATTCGTAGAGCGGATTGAAATTCGGGGTTGACGGGAGGCGTGATAGGGTAGTCGGTGCAGTTGCCATGACCACTGTGTCCGAATGGCGCAGTGGTCAGCGTATTTGTCTAGTAATCAGGGTACCCGGTATAGATCCCGCTCGGTCACAAATTCTCAACCTTCTGCATTGACTTAAATCAGTGCTAACTCGCAGCCAATGTTTGTAATTCCATTTTATGTCTTTTTTTCATTTATGATCAATATTTTCCATTTTGTCCGATAAACGAGGGAATGCCTGAAAAATACTATTTGTGGTGTGCAGTCGATGAACGCCTCTCAGACTCTCTGTCATTTGTAATCAATGCTTCTATTTGTAATCGGCTAAGAAAATTTGTTCACACAAATGTGTAGAACGAAACATCCACTATACCCTATAACTACCACTGTCGCAGGTAACTGAGGAACTCTATAGGATTTTCAAATGGCTCGTTATGTCAGTAGCAAATATTAGGTTTACAATCCATTGAGGAATAAAAAACTAAGGAACACATTCTCGTTTCATATCCATAAAAAATTTACCTGATCAAGCAAAAGGAGGAAACGATGAAGGATTTATCCCTAATTAGCTATCTCACCTTACAAAAATAGGAAAGATGACTGAAATCAGATTCCAGTGAGTCCATTAATTCTCGAAACTGTCTGTGATTCCGTCCAACAGATCGTCTGAAATTTACGGTTCTGACAACTACATTCACAACAATTTGCGATAGTAGGGGGGGGGGGGGGAGGGGTGACAAAAATTAATTCTCGATCACGCACACAACACAAGGAGTGAGACTTCAGTCCTTCGTTTATAGAAGTCAACTAAATCGTTGGCGATGGAAACCATCTTACTCCAGAGGAGATTCATAATCGCAAGAGCATATTGAACAGCAAGAAGTATATCTTCGCCAATGCATGTACGTCTCATGGTAATTATATTCAGGAGCTCCTATGTGACATTCACCCCTCGGACGAAAGTACGCTGTATCAATAATTTCGGTACTTTCATCAAGGCACAGAGAATATGCAATGAATCACTGTCCTCTCAGACTTACTTGTCGTCAACATCTAGTAAGGTCATCTATATTGCGTGCAGTTGTATGATGAGACAGGAAATTCCATTTAACTGTGGTTTATTTAGAGGACATATGGATTCAATGGCAGTGTCGAGGTGTTCTTCCACAAATCGGCCAGTATGGACGAAGCTTCCGAGCAATTGTGAGCACATTTAAGACTCACCCACACTGCACCGTCATTTCCAACTTCAAATTCCTAGAAATAAAAGTGTCGGGTAAATAAAATTGTAAAATAACTCTTATAACATTAGTAGTTGATAGGCCGATGGATACTTTTAACTTTGCAATTGGTAGTAAACGCTCGTCTCCCTGGACACTTTTTCTGCTATAGCAGAGCGTCAACGTATTAAACATTTAACACTTTCTCCAATTTTCACAAAAAGCCACTCCCCTTCCAATTGGGATTTTTGGTTGGCACCTTCTCAGCCGAATCCATATTCATAGAATCAGTTGTCAATGCGGTGAAGCCACAGGCTTGTTTACACAACCAAAACTGGTAACACACAAATGGTTCAAATGGCTCTAAGCACTATGGGACTTAACATCTGAGGTCATCAGTCTCCTAGACTTAGAACTACTTAAACCTAACGACATCACACACATCCATGCCCGAGGCAGGATTCGAACCTGTGACCATAGCAGCAGCGCGGTTCCAGACTGAAGCGCCTAGAACCGCTCGGCCACAGTGACCGGCTGAGCGGACGTCCACTAGCGATATGCCCGGTTTGAGCAAGTTTGGTTTATTAGATTACGACAGTAAAAAGTTTCGTCTGAATTCCGACACTGCGGACGATCATCCTCTTGAAACAACTTAATAAGCCCATCGTCGGTCTCCTTCGGCACTTTTTACTCCCACACTTCCCTGAAAATCAAACTGACTAATCTTAGATGCGTCAGGATATGTGTGTCATCGATTAGTCACTTCTTTCAATGGAGCTGTGACATGTATTTCCTTTATCTTAATTCGACACTTCTTTTTCCCTTATTCAATCTTCCCATCCATCCTTCAACATTCTTATGCAGCATCACTTTTCAAGAAACCCTATTCTCATGGTTCCTATGCTGCTCATCATCCGCGTTTCGCTTTCTATAAGGCTACAGTCAAGAAAAAAACCATTTAGAAAGTGCTCGAACAGTCACTTTTATTTTAGATGTTTAAATATTTCTCATTCCCAGAAACAGATTGTTTTTCAGTTGCCTTTATGCGTTTTACATTCTCCATAACTCTTCCAATATCTGGTTTATCTGATTTCTTCTTCACCCATTTGCAGATGTTGTCTGTTACTTTCAGTGTCTCATTTCATAATCAATTTGCCTCTGAATCACGTAACGGAATTAGACTACATTCCACTACCATTGTTTTACTTTTTACAATGTTCATCACACAAGCTCCTTCCAAGAAACTATGCATTTCGTTCAGATGATGTTCCAAGTTTTTCTCTGATACAGCTACAAAGTCACCGGCAAACATTAAATTTCTTACTTCTTCTTCCAGAACTTTAATTACCTTTCCATAAATCTAATTTTCTTCCTTTACTGTGTACTCAATGAACAGAATGAATAACGCGAGAATAGGTTACAGCCTCCTATCACTCACCTCCCTACTACAGCTTCCGTGACATCCACTTCAAGATTAGTCAATGTCAAATTTCCATAATGAAAGTTATGCGCGCAAACCAACTTAGCACGAGTCAAGCCTTTTGCTGTCAGAGGCGCGACGGAGCTACTCCACCGCAGAGTAACTCGCGAGACCTGAAACAGACTTGCAGATAAGAATGTGCTACTCCTCCGGCGCGAGGAGTCGTCTGCGGGGTGCGTTACAGACGCGGAGCTGTGCGGAATGGGATGCCCCGCTGTTGGCTCGCCGCCTCGCCTTTTGTCAATAGCCGCGCGGCAGCTCGCCTGCAAGTGGGAGGAGCGAGTTATGCCGGCATCTGCAGCCGCAGCGAGGCCCGGCCCGGCGAGCTAACAAAGTTAGCCAGCCAGCCAGCCGGCAGCCAAGTTCGGCACCATCCAGGGCGTCGCGATGTTCCGCGCCCCTTGCGGCGGGCAGCCCGCGTCCCACTGTACTCGCTCCACAATGCCCGGTCACTGGCCGTCAGAAAGCCACTATGAATCGTCCAGGCGACTTGAGTCGCCAAGAGCCGTCTTTTCCACGAGCTAAATATGCTGATGTGATAGCAACAGTCCGCAAGCAAAGACACACAGGTAGCAGTAAAACTAGAAGTTTTCTTATATCGTCTGTAAAAAGGACTGGAGGTAGCGGTTGCTAAGGGGTAACATCACTGTAGCATTTTCTAAAAATCAGTTTTTATTAGCTTAAAAGATGCTTTCAAATCCTCTAAAAATGAGACAAAAAAGTCTAATACCCAAAAAAATTGTTCTATGGAATTTCGAGCTCCTCCTCTAGCGCCTCGGATTACCCGAAACGGCCTACCTGCATCAACTCGATACCGCCTGTAGTGTCTAGGGATGCTTATAAGCATTTCACAATAATAATACGTTAGACTTGCGTCAGCAACAGTCCAGTCAGTACGTGTACTGGCCGCGCGGGATTAGCCGATCGGTCTTGGGCGCTGCAGTCATGAACTGTGCGGCTGGTCCCGGAGGAGGTTCGAGTCCTCCCTCGGGCATGTGTGTGTGTGTGTGTGTGTGTGTGTGTGTGTGTGTGTGTGTTTGTCCTTAGGATAATTTAGGTTAAGCAGTGTGTAAGCTTAGTGACTGATGACCTTAGCAGTTAAGTCCCATGAGATTAAAAAGAGAGAGAGAGAGAGAGAGAGAGAGAGAGAAGCAAAGGACGTATACTGACTCTTGCTCACGCTAGGCTAACTATTAATAAAGATAATTCTTTCGCTTCGAATCTTGATTTTTGTGTGCAATATTGACTTTTTATGGTGGGTTTATGATCTTATCGTATAATTTTGTCTTTCAAGTAAGAATGAGTAGTAAGGAAATGTACTCGGGCAGAAAAGGTACGAAAATATTGTATCCAAAGCGGCGTCGAAGCAGTATGTCATCAAAGCGTCCAAAAAATAGATATGAGGCAGGAACCGGTTCAAAAGGAGTAAGCGTTTTTGTTACAAAAGTGAAAGACAGTGACAATGAGTTTGATGATAATTGCGGACTGAGCTATAGGATTACAAATTTTCTTCACGTTTTCTCTGTTATTTCTCAGCATGTGAAACGTTAAACGTGCAATGCAGACATCACGTCGCAAGAACGAATTTCTCGACTCGGTCTTCACAATCATTATTGCTTGTCCAAACTGCCCATATGTTTTCATTCCAACGACATAGGTCATTGTCTATTAGTTAGTTTAAGCAATAGTTACTAAAAAATAATTGTCCTTTTTACGGTGAAAATTGAACGGCTTTATTCAAACATTCGCAAACTACACAAAAATAAAAATTTCTAAAATTCTGTACCTGGTTCACTAGCTACACTCATCTGCATTACATAATTTATCTCTTTTTTACAGATTTAACAAGCACCGGTTATGGTGCGTGCAGCAGATCGACACAAATTCAATATGCCTCAACAAAATTAGTGCAGTATTGCCATTTTGTAATATTTTCCAACATTCCTTTTTTGTATCATACTTAAATATATGATAAACACTAACCCAAGTATTATTCTTGTATCACCTTTCCTTCCGCTCAAAAAAACTGTCAAGGAATTGATTTTTTTGGACTGTTAAGATGGTGTATTCCCTAAGGTAATCGAAAATATTTTAACGTACAGTCACTAATATTAGGAACATAATTCACAGCAACGAGTTGTGGGAGTCACCTCTCGTCATTTGGCTGTATAAGTTGATAGTAGTTAAAATGCACTTCGAAAGTACTCATAGTCAAAATACAAAAACTACAAAAATTAATCGCACATCAAGTCCTTGCCTCAATTTAAAAATGGCAACAGTTGATTCCCTGCTCCGCTCATCAGTGTTACTGCACCTGCTACAAAGCATTGCTTCCGTAAGGTGGTAAACATGGTCACATCATGTGCCTCTCCGTACACACGAGTTCCTAAACTTGTGTACGGCTCTGACAGATTGCCATTCCATAACATTCCAAAGACGTTACAAAGTTCATGGAACGACGTCATAATGAGGGTTATGTGTCAAATCGATCACACTTACCATAATAACACAAAAACAAATAAACCGCCTAGAAAACCACTGAAGAAGGCCTTACCATTGTCGCCACTTAATATATTAAGTACGTTGATTAGACTTTAGGCAGTGGATTGCTATTTCAGGTTCCTAAAACAGGTCGAGTTCCTTTCCTTTCTTAGCCACATGTATCACCTTTAAGTCCTCTTCCATGGCTTTCAGGGACTATCTGGTCACATATATGTTTGGCAACTATCGATCTGCCACAGTTTTCTAAAATTTCCTACCTGTTCGTTCTAAATATTTCGCTTCCCACGATAAACATTGTATTTTGTAAACGCCTGCCTGTTGAAATTTACATATCGTGTTAAGTTTGATAACCTACCCAATATTTAAACTGGCTGGAATGGTAACGCTTTCTTCACTGTTTTTTTTTTTTTTTTTTTTTTTTTTTTAGATCTAGTTTCAGGTTCGTGTTGGTGCGATAAATGTGGAGTAGGTAACCGTTGGTATGGTGCGCCTCATTCCCTTTGTAACAACTCTGGAATGCCATGGAATGGCTGATGGCTCACTGCAGTCTGTCAGAGCCGCATTTTAGTTTACGAACTAATGTTGGACGGAGAGACAGGTGGTATGAGGGCTGTTTGACGCCTTCCGGAAGAAACGCTTTTGTGGATAGACGGTAACATGGGTAAGCGGTGCTGGGAATCTGGTGTTGCCATTTTTCAAGTACCCCAGTACTTCGTGCGCGAATAATATTGTTTGTTTCTGTACTTTTACCGCAAATGCCTTTGAAGAGCATTTCATGAAACATTAATTTACAGAGCCAGATGATGGAAGTGTGGCTCTCGAAACGTGGTACTGTGAATTATGTTCATAATATTTATAGTTTTACGCTAAACCGTTTTTAACCTAATGTTATATGAGTTGCTTCATCACCTTTAAACAGTGATTTTTAACTTCTGGTTACATTCTTCGTTAGAGCTGTACTACCACCGTCACTTCTGTTGATTGCGCTAGAGAATTTGTAAATCCTGCTGTGAATCAAATGTTCTCCTTCATTGTTATATACACCATCTTGCTTCGATAGCGTTCTATGAGCCAGAAAAATGATTATAGAAATAAGGAATATTATGTGATTGAACTTTCATTCCATTCGTTATCCATCATCAACGATAGTACGAAGTTGCAAATCCAGGGGCAGGAATACACGCACATATTCATTGTGGCCTGGAACCAAACAGCCTCTGAAAGTAGAAACCAGAAATTTCCTAACATGCCTTAAACGAAAGATCCTTACATCAAGATCTGAAAGTTACACAGGTCAAACCAATACACAACAAAGGAGATATGAGGAATCCGCTGAATCACAGATCCATACCACTGACGTCAATTTGTAGCAGGGTTTTGGAAAGTATATTGTGTTCGAACATTATGAATTATCTCCAACAAAAACGATCTACTGAAAACAGCACGGATGCAGAAAATATCTTTCTTGTGAAACACAATTAGCTCTCTGTTCACCCGAAGTAATGAGTGCTATCGAAAGGGATCTAAAATTGATTCCATAATTTTAGATTTCCTGAGGCTTTCGACACCGTCCCTCACAACCGACTTCCAAACAAATTGCGTACCTGTAGCGAATCGTCTCAGTTGTGCCACTGGATCAGTGATTTACTGCCAGAAGAGTCACAGTTCATAGTAACTGCAGAAGTGATATCTGGCGTTCCCCAAAGAAGTGTTGTACCGTAAGCCCTCTTATCTATACAAACTATTTAGGAGACAATCTGAGCCAAACTCCCGGTTTGTTTGCTGATGATGCTATTATTCCCCGTCTAGTAAAGTCGTCAGAAGGTTAAATCCAACTTAAAAATCATTTCTGTAAAATATCTGTTTTGTGTGAAACGTGGCAATTGAATGTAAATAATGAAAATTGTGAAGTCATACTCATGATCAGTAAAAGGAACGCTGTGAATTCAACTAATTACTTAATGGATTTCAATTACAAATAACTTAAATTGGAGAGATCACATAGATAATAATCTAGGGAAATCGAACCAAACACCGTGTTTTATTCGCAGAATACTTAGAGTATGCAAAAGGTCTACCAAAGCGACGGCGCAATATCAGATAGGATTAACTAGGACATCTAAGACGTCCAGAGAAGAGGAGCTGTTTTTGTATTGTGGCGGAATAGGTGTGAAAGTGCCGAGATATCATAAGTGGGTTGCAGGGTAATCGTTAAAAAAAGGCTTTTTTCGTTGCGTTGAGATCCTTTCGACCAGATTCAAACACCAACTTATTCCTACGAATACAAGAATATTTTACTGGCACCCACCAACTCAAGGAGAAATAATCATCAAAGATCACTCGGAGAGATTTAAGCGTTCGTTTTTTCCCATGAGATATTCTAGAGTGGACGGCACACAAATAGCTTGACCTTCCACTTTTCACTCTGCGGGGGAGTATGCACTGATATGAAACTTCCTGTTTGCCAGACCGAGACTCGAACTCGGGACCTTTGCCTTTTGCAGTCAAGTGCTCTACCATCTGAGCTACCCAAGTACGACTCACGCCCCGTCTTCACAGCTTTATTTCCACCAGTACCTCGTCTCTTACCTTGCAAACTACGCAGAAGCTCTCCTGCGAACCTGCAGAACTAGCACTCCTGGAAGAAAGGATATTTCGGAGACATGGCTTAGCCACAGCCTGGGGGATGTTTCCAGAATGAGATTCTCACTCTGCAGCGGAGTGTGCGATGATATTAAACTTCCTGGCAGATTAAAACTGTGTGCCGGACCGAGACTCGAATCGTGCTTGGGTAGCTCAGATGGTTGAGCACTTGCCCGTGAAAGGCAAAGGTCCCGAGTTCGAGTCTCAGTCCGGCCCACAGTTTCAATCTGCAGGAAGTTGCAGTTTGACCATAGTTCGGCGATCCCACTGCCAGGTATATAATAGCGAACTGTAAAGCCGTCATGGAGATGTAACTGTAGATATTGCATCAGCTGGAGGATAATATGAATTATACGTTTTCCGTTTGCATCTCAGGCATGAACGTTTCTTTGTCATCATTCTACTGACGGGTTTGATTAGACCCGCCAAAAATTCCACTCCTGTGCCAAACTTTTCATCTCAGAGTAGCTATTGCAATATGCGTCCTCAATTATTTGCTGGCTGTGATTCAATCTGTGTCTTTCAGTACAGTTTTTAACGTCCCCAGTTCCCTCTAATACCATGGAAGTTATACGTTAATGTATTAACAGAAATCCTACCATCCTGTCTCTTCGTTTGGTATTTCGATATTTTCCGTTCTGGTTCTCCTACAGTCCACGTTTCACTACCGTACACTGCCATGCCCCGAGGTACATTATCAGAAATATCTTAGATTAAGTACTATGTTTGATACTAGTAGACTTCTCTTCACTACAGCTAGTCTGCTTCTGAAGTCCTCCTTGCTCCATCCATCATGGGCTACTTAGCTCCCTAGCCTGAAGAATTCCTTAAATACGTCTACATCGTTCTCCCCAATTCTGTTGTTAAGTTTCTCGCTATTATCATTGCTGCTGTTTCTGATCAATTTCGCCTCTCTTAGATTTAATCTCAGTCAATTTTCTGCACTCATTTCACCACATCTTGTAACTGACCTCCACTTTCACTGAGGATAACAGACCCACTGAAATCTTACTCACTCTGAATTTTAATCCCACTCTTGAACTTTTCTTTTTTGCCTGTTACTGCTTATTCGTGTATACATTGAACGGTAGGGACCAAACATTCGAGTTTTAAACTTTTCAATCCCAGCAGTTTGTTATTGGTCTTCCAGACTTATTGTTCTCTCTTGGTTCTTGTAAATGTGTCTCTTGCCCGTCTATTCCTATAGCTTACCCGTATTTTTCTCAGATTTTCTAATATCTTGCACGATTTTACAGTCGGAAATTTTAGAAAGTCGACATATCGTATGAACATGTTTAGAATTTCCTTCAGCCTTGCTTACGTTATCATCCGCAACGTCAGAACTGGCTCTGGCGCCTTTACCTCCCGTAAAGCCAAACTGATCGTCATCTAATACGTCTTCAAATATTTTTTCCATTCTTCTGTGTATTATAAATACAGCAGTTTGGATGCATGAGCTGTTAAGCTGAATGTGCGATAACTCTCGCATTAGTCAGCTATTGCTATCTTCGGAATTGTGTGGATGATGTTTTCGCAAATGTCTGATGGTATACCGCCAGTCTCATACATTCTAACGGCCATCGTAATAGCCGTTTAATTCCACTTGCCCCAATGATTTCAGAAATTCCGTGGGTTGCTATCTATCCCTTCTGCCTTGTTTCATCCTAACTCGTCCAAAGCTCTTTCAAATTCTGATTCTAATATTGGATATCCTACTTCGTCCCAGTTGACACATGTTTCTTCTTCCATAAGGTAACCAGACACGTTTTCCTCCCCCCTCCCCCCCCCCCCACCGCCCGTCACAGAGGCCTCTGATCACCCAAACCTCCCCCCTCCCTCCCACAGAGGGCTCAATGCACTCGCTCCAGCTATCCCCTCTGTTTTGTGGGTTTAAGTGAAATTCCCCTTTAACTCTTGATGTTACCGCCCTTACTTTTAATTTCTCCAAACATTAAAAAATATTTCGATGGTGCTGAGCCAGTCATGCGATAATTTTTAAAAGACTTAAGCGCCGTTTGACTGTGTATTATAATATTTACCTTCTGTACTATCCACATATTGACTTTTATGCCATTAACAAGGAAAATGCTGAAACTTGTCAGACCTTTAGTAAGCCATTACTGCCAAAACAGTCCAATCATTGGACTGCCTCAGCAGATATGTCTTAATAATGATCTAATAACTTTTAGCATTACCACCCAACATCTTTTTTAATATGCAGAGTCATTCCTATCGACAATCTTTTTCCATTTGTTCTTATTTTTTATGCAGCCATTTCACCTTCGCTTTTCTCCACTTCCTATTCATTTCATTCCTAAACGACTTATATTTCTGTATTCTTGGATTTTCATGAACATTTTTGTACGTCTTGGTTTTTGTCTTTTCTTCATAGTTACCATATTTCTACCCATGTTATAACTTCGGTGTTTGGCCTTCTTAGAGATGTTCATTCCTCATCGCCCAGACTTCCTACTGGTCTATTCGTTATCGCAGTTATCCACAACCTCACAGAGTTCAAGCGTCTCTCTCCATTCCTTAGTACTCCTCTACTCCACTTCTTTGTGGATTTATTCTTCTTGACTAGTCTCTTCAATTTCAGCCTGCTCTTCATCACTACAAAATTGTGATTTGAATTTATATGTCCTCCTGCATAGGCCTTACAATTCAGTATCTGATTTCGGAAACACTGTCTAACCATGATATACTGTAACTAAAATATTCCGGTATCTTCCTGTCTGTCCCAAGTATACCTTCTCCTCTTGTGATTCTTGAACAGAGTGTTCGCTATTACTAGCTGAGTTGTATGGCAGAACTCAATCTTTATCCTCTCTCATTCCTAGTACCAAGCCCATATTCTCTAGTAACCATTTCTTCTGTTCTTTCCCTTTCAGCTGCATTCCTATCCCCCATGACAATTAGATTTTCATGTCCCTTTACGTACTTACTCAATTGTTCAGTATCCTCACATACTTTCTCTATCTCTTCATCTTCAGCCTGCGATGGCTGTATATATGCCTGAACTATCGTTGTCGGTTTTGGTTTGCTGTCGATTCTGATGAGAACAACACAATCACTGAACTGGTCACAGTAACAAACTCCTTGCCCGCGTTCCTGTTCATAACGAATTTGTTGTGGGTTGGGAGGAGAGCCAAAACCGGGTTACAAGAGGAAGCCGAAAGGCACGCGTTTTAGCTCACGCAGGCTGGCGTGAGGTCTGGAACAGGACAAGGAAATTAGAATTTAGAAAAACGGACGTAGCTGGTGAAATACTTAACTTTAATCCATTAATGATGAGCGTCGCTCTTGACGGTACATTATTACAGTAGCAATAGTAACTGGTACTGGCGCCTTGCTAGGTTGTAGCAAATGACGTAGTTGAAGGCTACGATAACTATCGTCTCGGCAAATGAAAGCGTATTTTGTCAGTGAACCATCGCTAGCGAAGTCGGTTGTACAACTGGGGCGAGTGCTAGGAAGTCTTTCTAGACCTGCCGTGTGGCGGCGCTCGGTCTGCAATCACAGATAGTGGCGACACGCGGGTCCGACGTATACTACCGGACCGCGGCCGATTTAAAGGCTACCACCTAGCAAGTGTGGTGTCTGGCGGTGACACCACAGAATCCTACTCCAGTTATACCATTTTCTACTGCTGTTGACATTACCCAGACCAGATATCCTTGTCTTCTTTCCATTTTACTTCGCTGAGATCCACTACATCCAGAATGAGCATATGTATTTCCCTTTTGAGATTTTCTAGCTTCCATACCACTTGCAAGTTCCTGATATTCCACTCCTTGACTCATAAATCGTTAACTTTTCGTTGGTTATTCTTTCTCTTTTTCATTGTCATTTTGCCCCTGGCATTCCGTTCTCAGATGTCCGAATGGGCTACTAGTCCATAATCTTTTGCTAATGGAGAGATCTCCGCATTTTCAGCTGCAGGCCCCATCTTCTGTCGTCAATCAAGTGGTGTGCATTACCTTTTGCAACTGTATGCCGTTTATAATTGCTGCTTCTTCCGTCTTTTAGGAGCATTTTCCCACATAAGGGCAAAAGGGTGCCGCGGATTTCTGTCCGCTGCTCCGCCCTCTTTGACAAGGCCGTTGCTTAATAAGGGTGACCTGTTTGGCCGGAAGTCTGTCGCCACCACTCCTGATTATTTTTATTAAAAAATTTAGCAGTGGCAAGGTTAGAAGCCGGGGCTCGATACGATTCGATTACTGGTCGAAGGCGCTACCCTTAGATGGCTCTGAGCACTATGGGACTTAACATCTATGGTCATCAGTCCCCTAGAACTTAGAACTACTTAAACCTAACTAACCTAAGGACATCACACAACACCCAGCCATCACGAGGCAGAGAAAATCCCTGACCCCGCCGGGAATCGAACCCGGGAACCCGGGCGTAGGAAGCGAGAACGCTACCGCACGACCACGAGCTGCGGGCGCTACCCTTAGATTACAGGTGCTTGCTCTATGGTTGCATGCTCTATACGGGACAAGGGTGTATACCAGACAATTCTGTCTGGAATCAGTACATTCCTCAAGGAATTTGTTATTACGGTGGTCACGAATGGTTACCACAACAGTATTTACCCTTGTTGCCACATAATATCTAGCACTCAGCCTGCCTTCAACAATTGCCATAGCAGCCCTTTTGTCATACCCAATTGCTCAGCTAACAATTATACCTGGAGTATAGGAGGTATCATCGTCTAAAATCTCTGCTTCCTGTCAGTTGTTTCTCAGGTTGTACATTAACACGTTGGCATCGATCAAAACTTATCAGCGACAGTTATGAGGCTCACTGACGTAAATAGCTCCACACCATGCAAGTCTGTGTTATTTGTGACTTGATATCACCTGTAAACAATGCATGACAACTAGAAGTCCTATTTCACCATCCTGTAATCTGTTCCAGATGTCACGTGGTGACATTCACTATGCATCTCTCTCTGGAATTCCAATTTAGTCATTTCTCTCTTCGTCAGAGCAAGTCAGGCCATACTGTGATAGTATCTTGGTGTAGGCCTTCGGGAAGGACCCATGCTAACACTACTTGCCACATTGGTTCAAATGTTCAAATGTTTGTGAATTCCTAAGGGACGAAACTGCTTCGCTGACTGGCCCCTAGACTTACACACCACTTAAACTAACCTATGCAAAGAACCTCCTGCGGGGGGGGGGAAGGAGGGGGCGTTCGCACAGTCGGTGACATGACGCCTCAAACTGCACGGCCACTCGGTATGTTGCCTCATTGGTCTGAATCTGTTTCGCCACCAATAGTTTTGCAGCAGTTGCACTAAACGCCACTGTCTGTGCGATCTCTCAGTATAGTGCTACAGACTCTCCCAATCCTATCTGTCGACACTTAGCAAGATTCATAAAATAGCGATAAAATGTATGCTTGGGTCTCTTGGCCATTATGTGTTGCGATCGCCAGCTGAAAAGTACCACTAATGTCAAATATGTCTAACACACATCATTTACTCATATCATTCTCCATTAGTAGGAATGAAATTTAATCGGCCTATTCCGTATGTGTGGACACAATAAAGTACATATCGTCAGGTCTAGTTTTTCATGGTGTAACACTCACTATTGATGTCAATGCATTAGCATGTGTTGTGATAAGAATGCCACTTTAATTTTGCCAGTTTAAATAAGCTAACGAGCCTTTTCATGAGGCTACTCGCACATATGAATTTGACAAGTATCTGGAACACTCCTCCTCCTCACCATCTGTATTCCACATCTTCCTTCCAAAGTTGGTTCACATCTCCCACCTATATCTGTCCACCTTCTCCTCAGGATTCTCTCTGTCCCTTTGTCTCCTCCTCATCTTCTGTTTGGTCCGCAGCTCGTGGTCGTGCGGTAGCGTTCTCGCTTCCCGCGCCCGGGTTCCCGGGTTCTATTCCCGGCGGGATCAGGAATTTTCTCTGCCTCGTGATGACTGGGTGTTGTGTGATGTCCTTAGGTTAGTTAGGTTTAAGTAGTTCTAAATTCTAGGGGACTGATGACCATAGATGGTAAGTCCCATGATGCTCAGAGCCATTTTTTGAACCATCTTCTGTTTGTCCATTTCCTTCACTCTCTCTGATAATATTTTCCTATCTACTCCATCTGATCACATCGTCCTCGCACTCTATGTTCCCATATCCGTCTCCACATTATGCTTTTGCATGAGCCCACTACCACTTTACACTTTACACCTGCCTCATGCATCTCCCTCTTTGCTCTCCCTGTCTCTATTTTCTTCTCTGTCTTGCACTGTCCATCGCCTCCTATGTCCATCTCAACCTGTTGTCAGCCCCTGCTATCAGCACATACGGCCCCTGTGATACAGTTCAACAAAGCAGGCAATACTACTCCCACCACAAGAAGCACGCTCGGAGCACAGGATAGGCAGCAGTGGCTATAAAATTATTCATTTGCCAGTGACCTACAGGCCGCCATTCAGAAGAGGTCGATAAACCAGGCTGATACTACTCCACCACACCACATCTGTTCAACAGAGTTGCCTGCATGCTAGGACCGGGATAATAAAGTCTTGCCCCTGACATGTAGGCTGCCCTGCAAGTAAAGTTGATTTGCCATCTCTCTGTTCATATTGCAGCTGGGAGGTTATAAAACTCACTGTGCTAACACCACTCAGTCCTGCTGTTTCTGTGTTAAATAGTTGACACATACACACTCTGCTTTATATATACAGGTGTGACAGATAACTCCACATTTTAGATAGCTGGATCCACCTTTCAATTGTGCTAAGAGTAAAATGTGTCATCATCAGTTATCTGCTATATTAGCAGGTCCTTTGCCTCTCCATTTTCTGCGATCCATTGCTTCCTTCTTAAGGCTGCTGTATGTTGTACCGTCCATCATGTCATCCAGTATCTGTAATCTCTTCCTTCCTCGCTTCCTTCTCCCTTCTACATAACCTTCTAAAACTGTTTTTATCAGTCTGTCATTCTTTCTTAATATATTCCCAATCCAATTTCTTTTTCTTCTCTTTATTACATCTAGTAACTGCCTTTTCTCTCCCACTCTTCTCAGTACCTCTTCATTTTTTACTCTGTCCATCCAACTTATTGCTTCCATCTTCCGCCATGTCCAGATCTCAAAAGCCTCCAGCCTTTCTCTGTCTTTTTTCCTCATAGTCCATGTTTCAGCGCCATATAGAAGAACACTCCATACAAGACATTTTATGAGTCTCTTTCTGAGTTCTCTGTCCATACCGCTGCAGAAGATTCTCCTTTTCTCATAAAACGCCTCTTTTGCCATTGCTATCCTTGTTTTAATTTCTGTGGTGCACTTCCAGTCGGTGTCTATCCTGCTTCCAAGATACTTAAAATTTTGCACCTGTTCTAGTGTTTCTCCATTCAGCACAATTTTTATTTCCTTATTTCCTCCTATTGCCAATACTTTTGTTTTATTTGTGTACATTTTCATTCCATATTTTTTTCCGTTAGTTGCAATGGTGTCCACCAAATCCTGTAATTCTTTTTCCCCTGTGGCTAGAAGGACCATGTCATCAGCAAATCTCAAGCACCCTACTCTTCTTCCTCCAATTTCTACTCCTTTGTCATCTAATGAGCATTGGTCAATCATATTTTCCAAGTACAGGTTGAAAAGAGTAAGTGATAAACAGCATCCTTGTCTTACTCCTTTCCCTAGTCTGATCCAGTTTGTACTTCCTCCTCTCACTTTAACTGAAACTTTTTGATTAAGGTACAATGAGTTTATAAGTCTTCTGGTTTTCCAGTCCACTCTCTTTTCCTTCATAATAGTCGCCAGCTTGTCCCAAACCACATTGTCAAATGCCTTTTCTAAATCGATGAAGCACATATATAGGTCTCTTCCTTTTTCAATAAACCTTTCTCCCAAGATTCGTAGGAGCCCTATTGCATCTCTGGTGCCCGTATTCCGTCTAAAGCCAAACTGCTCCTCGCCGAGATTCTCCTCTATTACTTTTTCAAGTCTTTTATTAATTATTCTTAACATCACTTTGGCTGCATGTGAAATGAGGCTGATTGTCCTGTGCTCGCTGCATTTCTTGGTTCCTTGTTTTTTCGGCAATGGAATCATTACTGTTGTCAGAAAGTCCTCAGGCCATTCACCACTGTCATATATTTTATTACATAACCTCAATATTTCTCTTATTCCATTGTGGTTCAAGCATTTTAGTATTTCTCCCGGTATTGTATCTGTACCTACTGCTTTGCCATTTTTCATTGCATCAATGGCAGACTTTACTTCTTCCATTATGATGGTCGGTCCTTTCTCTTCATCACTTACACTGTTGTGTGGTTCAAGTTCTAGAGTTTCTGGTTTGCTATTTGTGTCATATAGCTCTTTTATATATTCTTCCCATCTCTGGAGGACATCGTCACGATCTTTATACACTACCTCTTCGTCTTTACTCAAAATTTCCATAGTAGCACTTCCTGCTCTGTTTTGTTCCCATGTCATAGTCTTTACTCTGTTGTATAGTAAGTCGTATCTTCCTTTCCTGTCCAGTTCTTCAATTTCATGACATTCCTCTTTTAGCCATTTTTTCCTAGCCTGCTCTGTTTCTCTTCGCAGTTCGTTATTTAACCTTCGGTATATCTTTCTTGCATCTTCAGTGTTCTTGTTTTTCAATTTTCTTCTCTCCTCCATCTTGGAAATCATTTCTTGTGTGACCCATGGTTTTTTTGACCTTTTCCCTTTTACATATCCTATATTTTGCTGTCCTGCTTTACTGATTCCTTCTTTCAGCATATTCCAGTACTCATTGGCATTATCAGGTGCTTCTTTGTCTCGTAATGTGATTAGAAAGTCCCGAGACAGCATTTCTGTAATTTGTTCTTTGTTGGACCTTATCTTCTCTAGATCCCATTTCTTCACCATTGTCGCCTTTTTCAGTTTTTTCATTCTTATTTCTATTTCTGCCATAAGTAAGTTGTGGTCACTATTAATATCTGCACCTGGTAATGTGTACACCTTCTTGATTCCATTCCTGTATCTTTCTTCTACCAGTATAAAATCGATTTGGTTTCTATATTTATCCCCTGGTGATTTCCAAGTGTAGAGCCTCCTCTTATGGTTCTTGAACCATGTGTTTGCCACTATCAGCTGCCTTTCCCTGCAGAAGTCAATTAACCATTCACCTCTGTCATTTCTCTTTCCAATACCATGACTGCCTACTATGTTTCCCTCTTTCCCTTCTCCCACAATGGCGTTCCAGTCTCCCATTACTATTTTGCAGAATTTTTTATTTTCGTCCATTATTCTCTCTATTACATTGTATGTTTCCTCTACAATTTGGTCATCATGTTCTGAAGTTGGCATATACACCTGGACAATCAGTAAATCTTTTTGTGCTCCTTTCAGCCTTACACCAATAACCCGGTCATTTGCATAGTCTACATATTCCACACATTTAGCCAATTCCTTTGTCATAATCATTCCTACTCCATTAATTCCTTTTACTTCTCCTCCTGAGTAGTAGAATACATATTCATCTGACTGCAACTCTCCATGTCCATTCCATCTTACTTCAGCAACTCCTACGAGGTCCATATGATTCTTTTCCATCTCTCTTTTAAGGTTTTCAAGTTTTCCTGCTTGTAGCAGAGTTCTGACATTCCAGGTACCAATTCTCGTTTTGATTTTTTGCCTCCTTTCAAGTTGTCCCCCCCCCCCCGGAGATCCGAATGGGGGACTATTTTACCTCCGGACACTGATTTAACATGAGAGGAAGCCATTTTTTGTGCATAAAATGGAGACTGCATTATGCAGGGAAGATAATCTGCGGTGGTATTCCGTTGCCTTCCGCAGTTCTGGAGGCCGCCCCTAACATGGGATAAGGACGCCTTTTGCAGCCGCCCGCTCCGGGTCAGACGCTGCATGAGAAGTATAGGTTGGAAAATGAAAGACCCCTAGCCCTCGAAACCTAATAGCGTCAGGGTCGGAAAAGAACAAGAGCTGGCCTAGGGTGGCCACATAGGAAAGATAAGAGTTAGGAGCCTGGCATAAGTAAGTGGAAGCAATGCCAGGACTCAGCTCGGGGCCCCGTGGTCGCCAGCCACGTATCACTAGGTGTGACTCCCTGAGGATGTGTAGCTATCTTCAACATTATTTGTTTAAAGACTGCAGTGTATTACAAAGACCGACCTTTTTTCCACCAAATCATAACTTTTGATAAAGATGTGAATAACAGACAGCAACATTTCTTCCAAAGACCTATAGGAAATACCTTTGGCGATTTCACGCAGGAAAATGCAAGAGCATGCTGCCAATATGCGATCAGCAGGGGCAACAAAAGCACACCCTAAGGTTTGGCTAAAATTAATACAACACTTATCTTAGCCAGAGACGAACAGTTCATGTAGCAACTGGAGCCTGACCTCACACTTTCGGTTCTAGCACAACGCTGGATACTATTCTGAAGTCATCCTTTGGCCGATATCTGAAATTCTTTTCGTTGAGAAAACGTGGCCGTGAATTATTTTCCTATATTGATTGTATCATTGAATTTTCAGTTTAAGAGTACAATCAAAACAAGAATTTACATCACTAAAATAAACAAGGGAATTCTTTCTTAGGATAAGAACAACTTCTTAGCCAAGATCGCAATAAAACACTGCATTCTGAATAACCAGTTTCGGTAAACTATGTTATCGTCATACTCAGTATTAGTAAACTAATTAAGAAATAAGGAAGATAAGAAAACCCACATTAAGACTACAACACTAAAAATAAGCTATTTGTCCTTCCTACCACTTTCCTCCCCTCCACAAGTACTTGCTTCCATACTAGTCAAATTCAGTGCTGCTTGTCTCTACAGACAAAACCTACTACACTAGCGCTTCGTTTATTAGGCACATTGACTCATGGTACTCTATTGATTTGTTGATCCTGTTCCTTAGCTAATTGCGAGCCATGAATTATTCACCATGGAGCTAGTTAGTACATAGTTCGCATAATGCTGATTAGAAAATTTATATACAGAAGCATTAAAGCATAAATATTTAAGAATCTATCATTACTTGATATGTGATATCCCGTTAAGTTTTCTATAATGTAGTTTTTCACGAAGAGACCAGTTGACTGGCGAGTGTGATAACAAATATAAAAATCTTATAAAAGTGTAAAATTTAAATGGCCGTTTTTCTAACCGTCTCTTGAAAATGATTAATTCTTATTTATTTTACCCACTACGATCTGTACTGTCATTTCGCTGAATTTCTCCATGCTTCAGTGTTGATTATGAGTGAAAAATTATCCTCAGCCAATTAAGACTGGACAGTAATGCTGATAAGCAGTTAATGCCAAGATTTGACATACCTACACTTTTTCCTTGGTAGTTATCATTGACATCATGGTAGACATCACTAAATAATGGAAATCTACTACTAATAGCATTATATTATTATCATCAGAGATGACGCATTTCACGCTGACAGTAGACAGGTTGTTGAAATTCCACGTCCTATTTAGCAGAGGACTCAATACTGACGCTGATGCATCTGACGAGTTTATCACTTCATATTATTGGCATGTAAATTAACCCGTGGTCTAGGGGCCGCGTCTGTGATTTGTAATCGAAATGTCCTCGGTCCTGTGCTCGAAACCCACCATGCTTTAAGTTTTGACTAAAAATCATCAGCAGTGACGACCGAAGACTTACAGTATCAGATGTCACCCTTACTCGACCAGTGGCCTTGTTGAAGAGAGCGAAGTAGCGAAAAGAAGTTCAGGGTATTCTCTTCTCCTAGGGGTTGGAAACTGCCGCTAAGACGCCGAAGAAACAGCAATGTTCAACGGCATGAGGCTGCAGAAGGTAATGAAAACCACTGCATTAAAGAGACATAACGTGTATGCTCAGGAAATGTGGCCTTTAACTGAAAAGTGTTATGATGATCCCTCCATTGGAAAAAGATTCCGGAATAGTCCCCCATTCGGATCTCCGAGAAGGGGCTGCCAAGGGGGAGGTGACTATGAGAAAAACATTGAATAACCAACGAAAGGATAACGGTCTACGAGTCGGGGCGTGGAATGTCAGAAACTTGAACGTGGTATGGAAGCTAGAAAATCTCAAAAGGAAAATACAGAGGCTCAATCTAGATGTAGTGGGTGTCAGTGAAGTGAAATGGAAAGAAGACAAGAATATCTGGTCAGGGCAGCAGCAGAAAATGGTGTAATATGAGTATGATACGTTATGAACAGGAGCGTAGGGCGAAAGAGTGCTAGCGTGAACATTTCAGTGATTGGGTTGTTCTTATGGAAATCGACATAAATCCAACACCGAAAACGATAGTTCAGGTGTTTATGCCAACGTCGAAAGCCAAGATGAAAAGACGAAGGAAGTGTATGAGAATCTAGAACGGTTAATTCAGTGCGTAAAGGGAAATAAAATCTAATTATCATGGGAGATAGGAATGCGGCGGGAGGGGAAAGAATAGAGGACCGGATTACAGGAGAATATGGGCTTGGTACTACGAATGAGAGAGGAGAGATACTGACTTCCGCCATATCACTCAGCTAGTAATCACAAGAAGAAGGTGTATACATGGAACAGGCAGAGAGATATAGGAATATTTTAGTTGAATTACATAAAGGTCAGGTAGAGATTCCGAAATCAGATACTGCTTTGTAAGGCATACCCAGGTGCGTACATAATCTCAGATGACAATTTAGTAGTGATGAAGAGTAGGCGTAAGTTAAACTGACTAGCCAGGAATAATCAAGTCACAAAGATGTGGAATGCGGAAGAGCTATGAAATGGAGAGATATACTTATAGTTCTCTGAGCCAACAGATACTGCGATAATGAATAGCTCAGCAGGCAGTTTAGTTCAAGAGAGACAGACATGTAAAGTAAGGGCAATCACAGAATTTGGAAAGAAAAACATAGTTATAGAGAAGGTAACGGCGAGAAACTGTGGGTAACAGAGGAAATACTTCATTTGATTGATGAATCGAGAAAGTGCACAAAAGTTCAGGGGAATTCATAAATACAGAAATAAAAGTCTGTTAGGAATGAAGGAAATAGGTAGTGAAGGAAACTTAAGGATAATGGCTGCATGAAAAATAAGAACAAATGGAAAAAGAGTGTCAAGAGGTCATATGGAAAAAATGTTCGATGAAAGTTCTGGTAAGACAGTCCAAAGCAAGGGTGGTAACATTATTATTAAGTAAATAAGAAGTTCAGGGAAGCGAAGGCGAAACACTTGCATGAAAAATATGAAAAATTGAAGAATAAATGGTAGTTGGAAGGACTGACTCAGCATTCAGAAAATAAACAGGAGTCTGTATACAAGAGTCTGGAGATCCAGTCTTATAATCAGAATTTGAAAGAGCTTGGAACACCTAATTTTGATAAAGCAAGAGGAATGGACATCACTCATTGAGAACTTCTGATCATCGATGACGTGTCAAGAAAATGACTATTTACATTGGTTTGTGCGTCAACCTCAATGCATTTGACAATACGTGTAACAAAATTCCACTCAACAGCGAGTAGTTCGCTTTCCGTATTGTTTGCACATGGATTGACAATCCGCTGACGCATGTTGTCAGGCGTTGTCGGTGGATCACGATAGCAAATACCCTTCAACTTTCCCCACAGAAAGAATTCCGGGGACGTCAGGTCCGGTGAACGTGCGGTCCGTGGTATGGTGCTTCGACGACCAATCCCCCTGTCATGAAATATGATATTCAATACCGCTTCAACCGCACGCCAGCTATGTGCCGGACATCCATTATGTTGGAAGTACATCGCCATTCTGTCATGTAGTGAAACATATTGTAGTAACATCGGTAGAACATTACGTAGGAAATCAGCATACATTGCATCATTTAGATTGCCACCGACAAAATGGGCGCCAGTTATCCTTCCTCCCATAATGCCGCTCTATACATTAACCCGTCATGGTCGCTGATGTTCCACTTGTCGCAGCCATCGTGGATTTTCCGTTGCCCAGTGGTGCATGTTATGCCGGTTTACGTTACCGCTGTTGGTGAATGACGCTTCCTTGCTAAATAGAACGCGTGCAAAAAATCTGTCATCGTCCCGTAATTTCTCTTGTGCCCAGTGGCAGAACTGTACACGACGTTAAAAGTCGTCGCCATGCGATTCCTGGTGCATAGAAATATGGTACGGGTACAATCGATGTTTTTTAGATTCCGGATTCTCGCGCAATTTGTCTGCTACTGATGTGCGGATTAGACGCGACAACAGCTAAAACACCTACTTGGGCATCATTATTTGTTGCAGGTCGTGGTTGACGTTTTTACATGTGGCTGAACGCTTCTTGTTTCCTTAAATAACGTAACTATCCGGTGAACGGTCCGGACACTTGGATGATGTCGTCCAGGATACCGAGCAGCATACATAGCACACGCCCGTTGGGCGTTTTGATCACAATAGCCATACATCAATACGATATCGACCTTTTTCGCAATTGGTAAACGGTAATGTATCACGAAGCAAATACCGTCCGCACTGACCGAATGTTACGTGATACCACATACTTATACGTTTGTGACTATTACAGTGCCATCTATCACAAAGCGAAAAAAGTGGTCCAACTGAGACATTCATATTTCTTTATGTACTACACGAATACGTAATAAAAATTGTGATTCCTAATTTAAAAAACGCAGTTGATATCCGTTTGACCTACGGCAGCGCCATCTAGAGGGCCAACGATAGGGCTATCTGGTTTCCCCCTTCAAGACAGACGAGTTTCGTTCGTTGTAGTTTTTTCGTTTGATCCTTATTTCGTGAGATATTTGGCCCGGTCACTATCAATGGACCACCCTGTATATGAAAATTTAATGCGTCCTTATGGGGGAAGGTGTTTAATAAACGGTAGAAGAACCTTCAAAAACCGATTTTCTCCAACTAGGTGGCTTATGGAATATACTGTGACAAACAAATGGAGAACGGAGAAGTTTCCATCGCCAATGGATGTTCGAGATGAATTTGCAGTCGCTGTAATAAATACATGATTTGTTTTACAAAATACTGTGCCAGAAAGCGATGACTATAAATTTGAAGACGTATTGTACGTCCCTTCAGAACCGAAAGTACCCCGAGACCTACAAGCTCTCGAAAGACTTTATGAAATTTGTTTCAGGATGAAAGGAAGGTCTGGCTGCTTCGATAAGCGCACAGGCACTGAAGGTAGGGTCGTAAGTTCTCCACGAGACAGCCTGTGCACAGTTGGCAATCCGGAGGCAGCTGGCTGTCGCAGTGGCCCAGTACTCTGGCTGCAATGCACGTCATTTTTTTATTGGCTGCCGCAACGGTCTGACCAGTCCATTATAGCCCTACTACACTACCGACTCGGTGCCCTTCATCTGTCTCTGCACCTGCCAATACGTCTCTCACTCCCACCGCTAACACGGCGCAAGAGCTCCACGTAACCACGCAACGATGAGAATGTAGGTGATAAAAACTCTCATCTTCAGAACCTTTCTCACATTTATAACACTATCAAATATGCGTGACCCTTTAGCGTAATTACGCTATTCGTGGTTGTTGCGGTACAATGAGTGAACCAATCAAGATCTCAGTGGTTCCTAACGATGAACACTACCTAACTTTTAATCTAAGGTTTTCTAAAGCGTTTATGAAATTCTGCTGGACGTCCAGAGTCATCCAAAGTGTTTTAGAAGTAACTCCGAGTGAGCTTACCGTTAGAATATGATATAATTTTTTATGAAACATCCGTATATGCAATTATGCAGAGCTCTGAGATTCAAACATTTCGGAAGAAACGCTAGGTTCGAGTATATAAATGAGTTCATACTGTGCAGCACGCTTGCAACCTGTGGGGTTGGGTAGGGTTGTTTCGGGGAGGAGAACAGACAGCGAGGTCATCGGTCTCATCGGATTAGGGAAGAACGGGGAAGAAAGTCGGCCGTGCCCTTTCAAAGGAACCATCCCGGCATTTGCCTAGAGCGATTTAGGGAAATTACGGATAACCTAAATCAGGAAGGCCGGACGCGGGATGCAACTTGTGCATCGTGACAATGTCAAGAGACGATTGGAAGACGTTTTCCGCTCATCTATAGCAACTGAAATTACTACAGCAAAGTGTTACCCACGATTCAAAAGCAAGTACTTCTCCTCCATTGCTATCCATTGCCTAGCTAAGCTTACAACAAATTCACAGAGATAATAGCCAAATAAATGTCAAAGAAGCCGGTTCACGGCTTTCTAGAGAGGTTATGATGTAAAAAGAATAATTTATTAGGAGTGTGATTTGACAATTGACGTTAAAGTTAAATCACAATGTCTTATTTCCCAAAAGCTACAGCGGGATTGATGATTTCTCAATTTTTGCCGAAGGAGATTCATGAGCTAAAAGTCATACATCGAATTCATGATCGCAGAAGGATTCAGAAACGTGTAGAACGTAGTTTTCTTAGTGTCACGATGATAAATCTTTCTAATTCAAATAAAGTTTCTGATGAGACATTTCAAAGAAACAGTTGCTCTGATAAAAATAACTTAAAAGAAAACGGAGAGTACGTGCATTTAACAAATGACAAGAAATTGGAGTTACAGATGCAACTGGATTTAAAATTTATCTTTTCATTCACACATGGCGAATAAGTGTTTTCCTTTGTAAAAGTGAAAAATATTTGTCTTTCGTGAATAACGAATAGTAATTTATATCTATGTTCGTTGTTCGTCATTCGCATAAATTTCGCCTCAGTCTGGTACTAAACGAAGCGTTTTGCGCATGCGCGCACTGTAAATTCTCAGCCTGTGTGCAAGTGGGTGCAGCAGCGTGAAATCTGCGTGGCACACGCGGCAGTGCCAGCCGCGTCTACACGCGCTAACGCTGTTGCCATTAGCATCGGTAATCTTCGGCAACTTCCGCTAACGTTCGCGAAGCGTATCAGTGCTCTCACTCACACACCACAGCAGGGCTCTACTATACACTACTTACGCCCTTCAGTGTACAGAACTCTGATTAACATAGCTTGGATTAACTCAACTGAAAAAAAATTCCATTGTTGGCCACTGAAGTGCATTCTTACCACTCCTCTTATAACACTGAGTTCCTGTCTGTATATCTATCGCAACAGACATCGTTTCATTCAGGAAGGAGACCAATCACCCTCCTGGGCTGTTGTGGTTTCCAGTCTGCAGCTACACCCCACGTCAACTGTTCCGCCTCCTCGACACACTAGTTCTACAATAAGACTCGTACTCGTTGGTGCCAATGACTGTGTTGGCTCGTTCTGTAGTCACACCCCTGAGTACCGCCACTGATGATGCTTTCGGCCTACTACACCGCTTGAGACGAGTCAGGCCAGTGCACCCATACACGACTCATCACACACTCGCACTGTGGCTACTGATGGACGCTCTGCTTGATGTCGCTGCACCTCCCGTTCCGCTGCCGACACCCCCTGCTCGCTTCATCAAACCTCGCCGCCGCCCCATCTGATTAGGAGAATACGGTAAGTGCCGTAACACGATCTCCCAGATACCTTTTAGGACGCAATAAGTCCATTCGAACTGGTGGCATAGTGGCTAACATCACGATCTTTCACTTTTGCGTCCAATTTTCGAAAACAGTTTATTATTCTCCTTTGTTTTATTTTATTTCGCTCTTTGATCTACCCATGTTTTCCGAAGGTTGTGACACGAATGTTTCTTATCAAGATAAGAGATACAATGGCATTATATTAATACTGTAAAATTACAACCAAGTTTCACAATAAGTGTCATACATTTAGTATATAATATGTGTGTGTTGTATTTTCGGGTTTATAATACTTTTAAATTCTTATTCTTGTAGCTTATCCTTATATCAGTCCTTAATGTCATACATTTATTATACCAGGTGATCAAAAAGTCAATATAAATTTGAAAACTGAATAAATCAGGGAATAATGTAGATAGGGAGGTACAAATTGACACACATGCTTGGAATGACATGGGGTTTTATCAGAACAAAAAAAAAATACAAAAGTTCAAAAAATGTTCTACAAATGGCGCTTCATCTGATCAGAATAGCAATAATTAGCATAACAAAGTAAGATAAAGCAAAGATGATGTGCTTTACAGGAAATGCTCAATATGTCCACCATCATTCCTCAACAATAGCTGTAGTCGAGGAATAATGTTGTGAACAGCACTGTAAAGCATGTCAGGAGTTATAGTGAGACATTGGCGTCGGATGTCGTATTTCAGCATCCCTAGAGATGTCGGTCGATCACGATACACTTGCGACTTCAGGTAACCCCAAAGCCAATAATCGCACGGACTGAGGTGTGGGGACCTGAGAGGCCAAGCATGACGAAAGTGGCGCCTGAGCACACGATCATCACAAAACGAGGCGCGCAAGAGATCTTTCACACGTCTAGCAATATGGGGTAGTTCTAATATAACCCCATGTCATTCCAAACATGTGTGTCAATTTTTACCTCTCTATCTACATTATTGCGTGGTTAATTAAGTTTTCAAATTTATACTGAGTTTTTGATCACCCATCATAATATGTGTTTGTGGTATTTTCATGGGTTACAATATTTTTAAATTCATATTCTTATAGTTCGTCCTTATATGATCAATCATTAATTCTTATATTTTATTCTTACGTGTGTTCTTCAGGAAGATTTGGTGCATTCCGATGGATGATAACGATCCTGGAAACATTCTAAATATAGAAATTCCGAAAATCATGAGCACTGTGAGAAGACGGGCTTGCCGCGGCGACATTTTTTTCGTATGCATCTCTCTCGGGAACGAATCGTCGTTAACATTGCTAAAGATTTCATCGTTTATAACACATAATTTTTTTCGAAATACTGGTACTTGCAACTGATTATGAATCATTGTACACTACAGGAGTTTCATCGAAAACAATTTCCAAGTAATTTTTCCGTTCATCTATTCTTTCTTTTCTGTCTTCCATCATTTTTCTTTTTTTCAAAATTTCAGTTCAAAAGAAATGACTTAACTCCTGAGGTCATCAGTCCCCTAGAACTTAGAACTACTTAAACCTAACTAACATAAGGACATCACACACATCCATGCCCGAGGCACGATTCGAACCTGTGACTCTAGCGGTCGCGCGGTTCCAGACTGTAGCGCCTAGGACCGCTCGGTCACTCCGGCCGGCTAAATTTTAATACATATTATAATACATTCGTGTAGTAATCTTCTACATACATGGGAAGAAATACACTCCTGGAAATGGCAAAAAGAACACATTGACACCGGTGTGTCAGACCCACCATACTTGCTCCGGACACTGCGAGAGGGCTGTACAAGCAATGATCACACGCACGGCACAGCGGACACACCAGGAACCGCGGTGTTGGCCGTCGAATGGCGCTAGCTGCGCAGCATTTGTGCACCGCCGCCGTCAGTGTCAGCCAGTTTGCCGTGGCATACGGAGCTCCATCGCAGTCTTCAACACTGGTAGCATGCCGCGACAGCATGGACATGAACCGTATGTGCAGTTGACGGACTTTGAGCGAGGGCGTATAGTGGGCATGCGGGAGGCCGGGTGGACGTACCGCCGAATTGCTCAACACGTGGGGCGTGAGGTCTCCCAAGTACATCGATGTTGTCGCCAGTGGTCGGCGGAAGGTGCACGTGCCCGTCGACCTGGGACCGGACCGCAGCGACGCACGGATGCACGCCGAGACCGTAGGATCCTACGCAGTGCCGTAGGGGACCGCACCGCCACTTCCCAGCAAATTAGGGACACTGTTGCTCCTGGGGTATCGGCGAGGACCATTCGCAACCGTCTCCATGAAGCTGGGCTACGGTCCCGCACACCGTTAGGCCGTCTTCCGCTCACGCCCCAACATCGTGCAGCCCGCCTCCAGTGGTGTCGCGACAGGCGTGAATGGAGGGACGAATGGAGACGTGTCGTCTTCAGCGATGAGAGTCGCTTCTGCCTTGGTGCCAATGATGGTCGTATGCGTGTTTGGCGCCGTGCAGGTGAGCGCCACAATCCGGACTGCATACGACCGATGCACACAGGGCCAACACCCGGCATCATGGTGTGGGGAGCGATCTCCTACACTGGCCGTACACCACTGGTGATCGTCGAGGGGACACTGAATAGTGCACGGTACATCCAAACCGTCATCGAACCCATCGTTCTACCATTCTTAGACCGGCAAGGGAACTTGCTGTTCCAACAGGACAATGCACGTCCGCATGTATCCCGTGCCACCCAACGTGCTCTAGAAGGTGTAAGTCAACTACCCTGGCCAGCAAGATCTCCGGATCTGTCCCCCATTGAGCATGTTTGGGACTGGATGAAGCGTCGTCTCACGCGGTCTGCACGTCCAGCACGAACGCTGGTCCAACTGAGGCGCCAGGTGGAAATGGCATGGCAAGCCGTTCCACAGGACTACATCCAGCATCTCTACGATCGTCTCCATGGGAGAATAGCAGCCTGCATTGCTGCGAAAGGTGGATATACACTGTACTAGTGCCGACATTGTGCATGCTCTGTTGCCTGTGTCTATGTGCCTGTGGTTCTGTCAGTGTGATCATGTGATGTATCTGACCCCAGGAATGTGTCAATAAAGTTTCCCCTTCCTGGGACAATGAATTCACGGTGTTCTTATTTCAATTTCCAGGAGTGTAAAATAAGTAATAAAAAGTAATTATAGTCATTTATCGTACAAGGGGCGCAAAAGTGTTCAGCTTCGGCGTTGGCCACTGTGCCACCGCTTGAGTTGGACGGCTTAATCGCTAAGAGAAACATAAAGTGCCTCGGAAACTTTAAACGTCGTTTTCTCAGAAGCAGTTGAATATTTACGGCTAAACCGAGACCAGTGTTTGCTTATTTGAATCGCTCTTCCACTGACAAGAGTTTCTGGGAAACCAGGTGATGGCACTTGCCCTGTTGTCCTCATCAGTTGTCACACGTTGTCACGCCTCAGGCTTCTGACTGCTCCACTGATGTCATGGCACTCACTTCCGGAAGACGTTTTCCACGTCGCGCCACCCCCAGTCAGCTCATACCTACACTAGCTGTCGCAAAAACTCCGCTGATCACACCCTGTATGCAAACACTAGGGTGAGAGCAGCATTGTCGCGGATGGCTGGGTGGGGCATGAATAGCGGAGGGTCTTTAATTTCAAATTCGTACAAATATCTTCATTACGACTGAAAATTCAAACATTAGATGAATTTTAACTTACACATACGACTACTAAATCTGTATTTTCGAGTATCTCTTACATACATGTAAATACAACCGCAGGGTCCATTTTAGAATTACGTTTAGGATCTCAGTGTTAATTTATCTTCGGAAGGAGGTTCGTGGCGCTCAACGCCGAGGTTATCCGCGTTGATTTATCTTTCACAAATGCTCGATCTGCCCTCCACCGGGCGTGTACGAATTGAATCCTGTGTGGTCTGAAACACGAACGTCGCCGGAAAATCCGACAGCCGTACACATAACGAATGAACAATTACGGACAGGTACGAAGAGTAGTCTTCCGTGTACTATGAGTAAGTCTCTGATGAAAACGCTCTACATCTTGAACTAACACACCCAGGTGAGTGTATATTCTCACTTGCCAATACAGCCAGCGTCAGGAAAATGCTGGTGCTACTGTAAAATGCTTTGAGATGTAAAATATGTTATACCGTATTCTCGCCGAATATCACGCCCAACAGTTGTAACTGAACGTCATATGTTGAAACTGAGAACGCCGAAAGCTTTTGTTCCTGTTCTCATTGCCTTATGAAGTACACTGGGTAATGAACGGGAGAGCAAGTCACTGAAGAAGCTACATCAAGAAGACGTCTCCCAGCAACCAAATCAACCAGGGGCTTACAACTGGCTACGAGGCTTTTTATTTTAGTATCGTTGCATAAATTCCAACCAAAGTGAGACCCGTGTGCTTTAGATATATAATTGCAAGCGCGATTTAGTCTCTTTAGCTGTAGTTAAACATCGGACTGCTTACCATCCTGCCAGAGAGCACACGCAAGGTTTGCCACATCGACTTAAAACGCCTCGATCGGAGCAAGAATTCCCCAACCTACATCCGTGACGGACGTGTTGCAGCAGCTGACCACAACGGAATATCTCAGTATTTCCTCGCTTCTGCATGAAGCGGATACCTAGTTACAAGTGGGACTCAAAGGTTCCAGTACAAGAAATTGTGGTATGTGGACTCTACTGAGCATGAGAATGTACAAAGTGTACAGGATGACAATTATTAAACTACATGAAGAAAAACAGAAATTGGTTACAAACTATGGCGTGCTCACTTTATGTAACGTGTAAACGTAACTGCAGACAATCGGATTTAGGTTATGACATATTCAATATGCCTGCCGTCATTGGCGACGACGTGGCGCAGGCGAGTAGCTAAATCCTGCATGACTCGCAGAAGTGTGGGAACGTCGATGTTGTCGATGACCTCCTGAATGACTGGTTTCAGCGCAGCAATGGTTTTGCGGTTATTGCTGTACACCTTGTCTTTAATACAGCCCCACGAAAAGGAGTCGCATGTGTTCGGATGCGGAGAACATTGCGGCAAATTGAGGCCTATGCCAGTGACCTCCGGGTACCCCAGAGCCTGAATACGATTCCCAAACTGTTCCTCCAGGACATCATACACTGTCCTGATTCGATTGGGTCGAGCTCCGTCTTGCATGTACCACATCTTGTGGAAATCAGGGTGACTTTGGATAATTGGAATGAAATAATCTTAACTTTCACATACTGTAACAACAAGGAATATCGCACCGATTATTCCGAGACTCGACACTGCGCCATACAGACACCCCTTGAGGGTGAAGAGACTTCTAGATAGTGTATTGCCAATTTGGATTACTGACGAACTCATCCAAATGAAACTGTGGTTCGTCGCTAAACCAAGCCATACAATGCATAATAATTTCCATCATGCCCTGCGGCCAACCGTGCAGTTTGAACGTCGTAATGCAAACCGTTCAGAAGTTATGACGATTTTATTTCATATAGTTCATTCATTGTCATCCTGTACTATAAAGTTTACCTGGAATTAACGTCATTTCTTGTGCTTATACTGTATATGTAATGTGGTATACCAAATCCGTATTCAGTTGCTTCTCTGACTAAATGGTTAAAGCCAAAGGCAAATAAATTTTAAAAAAGTAGACTTAACAGCGCCTGCTGTCAATTCCGCCTCAATTGTTGCAGAACTATAACAGGATGAGGGCCATCCAACAGCAGCGGCTGTCAGTTAACGTCGTAATGTGTAGGCTGTACTAGTAGCTAGTTATGTGCTTGCATGTGTACTCAACATAAAGATAAGTTAAATTTGCCTGTCTTCATTGAAGTCGTGTGGGCGTTCTGCTTTAAGTTATATTTATACACTTTTATATGAATATAAAAGCCAGGCTGTGTACATATTTGACGGTTTCTCCCGTTTATGTTATAAATATTCCTGTTTATTGCGTTCGACCTCGGTTTGTAATTTAGGAATGTTATTTGAGCTGGCTTGGTTGTGTAGGATCATATACATTACTGTGTGTTGAAGCCAGCTTGGCGTTCTCGCCGGCCGAGGTGGCCGAGCGGCACTAGGTGCTACAGTCTGGAACCGCGCGACCGCTACGGTCGCAGGTCGAATCCTGCCTCGGGCATGGATGTGTGTGATGTCCTTAGGTTAGTTAGGTTTAAGTAGTTCTAAGTTCTAGGGGACTGATGACCTCAGCAGTTAAGTCCCTTAGTGCTCAGAACCATTTGAACCATTTTTTTCGGCGTTCTCTGTTAAATTTATTTGCACATGTTTTATAGCTGCCATTTTGTTTTATATTGTTCTTTGTATTTCATTGCCTGCTCTGAGTTGGTAACTGAATATCCTTCTATGTTAGTTTATTCGCATGCAACATCTGCTACTGGAATGTGCTTATTACTGTATGTTGAAACAGAACAGAAACAAAACCGGCGTGAGATGAAATTTAATAGTTCACTGCCTTCGATTAAAGCATTCAGTATCTAATTCTAAATTTGATCTATTCACTTGTTGCAGTTTCACTTGTTGCAGTTTCACTTGTTGCAGTTTCTCAGAATTACTGTGGACCTGATAAAGAAATACTTACAGAGTCTTTTCAATTCCGATCTAAGTTCATTGGGACCTTGGCGTCTTACCGTATGTAGAACATACAATCTTGCGAAACTGGACGAAACCTTTAGAAACACCCTGTATTTTCCACTTCAGGGTACCTACTTCAGTTCACCGAACTGACTGAGCACGTATAACTAACGATGTAAGAGCCACAATTTTTTTCCCCTGGCAGCCGCTGCAATATTCCTTTTTTCGGAAGAATTAAAGCCTCAATAATTGGGATGTAGCGCCCCTTCATCAGCGCGGTACGATTGCCTGCCTGCCTGCCTTACTCCATTCCGCGAACACCTGCTCAATTCCGTTAATTGGCACACTAACTAATTAAAGGTCCATATTGCGTTTGCTGCTGAAAGCTATCTGAGCGGAATCCTATTTCGCGCGAAACGCATAGGGGATTGTGTCTGACACATGCTGTCTATGCAGTATGAATGATAAAGTAGTGCACCGCGTTTTGCGGTCGTGGACTAGCTCCGGTGTTTAGAAGCTGGGCTCTTATTCTAGACGCTTTTCAGTAATTTCTTTCGCGGATAAAACTAGTTGTAGTACTAACACCAAAAACTTGTTTTGACTTTTTCATGGAGTTTAATGAAACGCACTTATAGAAGTTAACTGGTTCATAATTTTGTGGTGTTTAGTTTCCTTCCCTTCATGTGACGTACCAGATAGAAACTATTTTTAGTGGTATCTTAAAAGCTTGTAAAACAGATAACTGTCTGTTTCATAATTTTTGTTGTAGATTACCAGTTTCGGTGTAGAAAACCATCATATTCAGTCCTGAAGGGCTATGGGAAGAGAGTAAGGTAAAATAATATGTCAAAAATCATACATTATGTATATTTTTGAACGAATAGCTAAAGGTAATGGCTATAAAATTCAGCTCACACGTGCATGTTCAGAAAATTGAAATTATTAAGAAGCCATACACCTAAAACATAAGAAAGTGACATACTTGAATGTAATATCGAAAGAGATTAAACAGTCCTTACGAAAATAAATAAAAACATTCTGTTTAGGTACAGGTAACTGATAAGGTAAGGTACAATCAGGCATTTACAAACTTGTACACAGCACTCTGTACAAGAGTGTAGGGTGAAGGTGGCCTGTATTTCAAAACACGTTTCAGTGAGCATGCTTGCAGACAGAATAAAATCGCCCAAATCACGCCGTATATTGCCACATATCTATTCACTAACGATCAAACAATAACACAGAGCGACTGTAGGACGCATGCTCTATAAACCGCATCCAAACTTGGAGCTCTTCAAGTGGTAAAGAAACTAGAAATATTTTCTACCGAAATAAAGCAGTCAGATGAAGCGCATGACGAACAAAATTTTTAACGGTAGTTCTGGTAACGTTCTAAGTAACAGTAGGATGCCTGACTAACGTCTTTATCTTTGTCAAAGCATTCGTTTCTGAAAACAAGTTAATTTTCCCTGCACCAAGCTGCTTTCTATTTCAAAATAGTCCTAACGGTACCTACGATGTTGCTAACATCACATTTTATCCACTATTATAAGAAAATTATATTACATACATTTGTTAGGATATAACGATTCACACACCAGTACGGAATAAATTCACATGTAACAGCGCCCTGTATCCCTGATAAACGAAATAACGTTAGATTTTCCCAGATGTTCTACATGGAACGAGAAAGAGAAATTTGTGAGATAATCTAGTCACCGTAGCACAACAATAGCTCTGTATAAGCACTGCAAGGCAATATGCGGCGCCGTTACTTGTTGACCCAGTCTACACTGCTGTGTGGCTCACGACATGATGGCCAATAGATCTGCAGCAGAACTCCACCCTTGTCGTCTGGTCTGGCGGGTCTCTTCGTTCTTCTGGGCAGTGGTGTAAACATGTAGCAGCTCGGAGTACACCTCCATAAGCCACTGCAAATTTGTACTATGACAGCTGCAACTTTGTTCGTTCTATTATAAATACCTTACTCTGTTTTATATATAGTTTTACTACTTTAACTATTTTTATAGCTAACGAATAACTATTTGAACTTCTACTGTAAATTTGACAAGTTTACCCACAGTTAAAATTTTTTCTCATAGATTACGAGCATACGAAGACCCGCCAGGTTAACTGAGGGCGCTAACGCGCTGTTTCCTGGAATCAGGTAGGCGCGCCGGCCCCGGATTAACTCCACCCGGCGGATTAACGACAAGGGCCGGTGTGCTGCCCAGCCTGGATGTGGTTTTTAGGCGGTTTTCCACATCCCCTTAGGTGAATACCGGGCTGGTCCCCATGTTCCGCCTCAGTTTCATGGCTCGCAGACATCTGAACACTTTCGCACTATTCCATGGATTACACTAGTCGCAGACAGTTGGGCTACACTAATTCCTTCCCAGAGAGTACGGGGTGGCATCAGGAAGGGCCTTCAACTAACATTGCCACATCCGATTAACCATTCCGGCCCTGCGTATCTGCAGGAGACATGGCACAAGTAAAAGAAGAAAGAAGAAGAAAGATTATGAACATATGAAGCACAAAGGGCTGAAAAAAAAGTACCTAGCTGTGTCTATAAAAGTCCATGATTTACGATATCATGTTAATTGACAGTGCACCAATTGGCAGCCATGGGTATGATCGACATGTATCTTGTGTGCACATTACTTACACTATGTGATCGAAAGTATCCTGACACCTGGCTGACAATGATTTAGAAGTTCGTGGCGCCCTCCATCGGTAATGCTGGAATTCAATATGGTGTTGTCCTACCCTTAGCCTTGATGGCAGCATTCACTCTCGCACTCATACGTTCAATCGCGTGCTGGAAAGTTTTTTGGGGAATGGCAGCCCATTCTTCACGGAATGCTGCACTGAGGAGTGGTATTAATGTCAGTTGGTGAGGCCTGGCACCACGTCTGTATTCCAAAACTTCCCAAAAGTGTTCTATCGGATACAGGTCAGGCCTCCGTGCAGGCCGTACAGGAATGTAACCAATCCACCACAGGCTGTGCTTTATGAACAGGTGCTCGATCGTGTTGAAAGATGCAATCGCCATCCCCGAACTGCGCTTCATCATGTAGGGTGTCAGGCAATCTAACACCTTCCATGAAAACCCTGACATGATAAGCAAATCCGGTAGTATGTCACATAGCTCCGAATAAATCCTGACATTAAATTAACGAAAGTAATACGATCAACGAGTGAGCAAATGGAATGCCACAGACTAACACAAGAATGCCTAAATGCATATCATACCTTCCCACCGTGAAACAGACGCAGTTCCGAGGGAAGAAACGAGAACAGAAGCCGAGAGCACAACTGTGTTAAGCTAGAAGGCCCTACGATAAGGGACGGACACCCACGTCGCCAGCCAACCACCAGGACCACCCCCCAGACCATGTTAAAAGATAGGGCCCTCCAGAAGAACAGTATCGATTTTACAATAACACTAAAAGGGCCACACCAGCTGCAAGTTTTAGCGTGAGACTTTTTCGCGTCTCTGTTACGTTGCAAACGTTAAAAGCATTGCCCCACCACGAATAGTATAACGTTTCTCATTGGATAGACAGAATTTTTGTAGGTGGAGCTTAAGGTTAACATTGAGACCCTGATTGGTCGATTGGTCAGATGAAAACACAGCCAGATAGTTTTTTTTAAACCAACTTCGGTAAATTGTAGTGAGGAGAAGTTAGGAGAGAGTTGCTTCCGAGACGGCGAGGTGCGTGGAGCTGTGCTGGCCGCCGCCCCCTGATGAACACCGACAAGGTAATGAACGCACGCGATGCCGCATTTGAGCGCATAAGGCATCTCTCAGAACTGCAGAAGTCTCATCGGTTACATCCCCTTTTTACATAATACTAGTGTAGATCGTCAATTGAAGCTCATGGTATTCACATTTACTACGTAAGTTAAAATCTGAAACGCAATGATTTTTCTGGTATATAATTATTGAGAAGCCACATCAGCCACTGTTATTTACGACAAGTTAGATAAGTAATTAAAGATAATTGAGGGTCACTGTAGACCATTTTGATAGTTTTCTCTTTTCTGAAACTTAATTTAAACCTAGACTATAAATGTGATATGGCATAGGTCATCCCTCGATCCATTGTACAACTTGGAAACCTACTCAAGGAATATTCTTTCACATTTTTGTTGAACGCAGTTGGTTTTTATCATCCTGTATTAAAATATTTCCTTTTATCAATAGCGCAATTTATAAACAATGTTTTGTGAGTAGAATAAAATTTCCAATGGTAAACTTAACTGCTTCTTGGAAGTTATTTTACCAGCTAACTAAAAATAGGAAAGCCTTGAACGCCTTCCACTAAATTTAGTTAGTATTAAGATTCTTTTACAGGTAGTGCAGTGGAGCTGACGCTGAAATCATTAAGTATTTGGTTATATCATCGCTAGTCTCACTGAACTCTTCTGAAGTCTACATGTCATGTGTGGTCTGGCGTCTCCTTACCAGCAACAGGTCCCAGGTTCAAACTAGTCAATTCCCTAAAAAACACGCTCAGAGCGTCGTTGCGCGAAAGTGGTAGGGAGACACGACTTAGAACAAACAGACAGCATTACTAAGAGTAAGCTACTAATTGCTGGAGCGACTCATGTATAACCGTATCTATATGACTATAGATGAAGTGATACCACCATTCCAGGCAGGCTTCCGCAATAATCGTAGATGCTGCGAGCACGTACTGGCTTTGACATCATACATAGAAGTAGGCTTTCAAAGAGATCTGAAAACATCAGTGGCATTCGTAAACTTAAAAGCTGATTGTGAAACTGGTTTCCTGGATGGACTCATGCTGAAAGTGAGGAAAGCGACCCCATGCCTTCAGCTCATAAATCGTGATATTAAAGTGATAAGTGGAATGGATGTCAGTAACTCTTTTAAGATCAAGAATTGAGTACCTCAAGGCTCAGTCCTGGCGCCACTACTATTCAACCTCTATACCAGCGACATGCCTCACACAGTGAGTAAAAATTCGGATGCGCTGACGACCTGTGCAAAGCAAATCTCTCGAACAAGGGGCAAATACTTTGACGGATGACACTGAATTTCTTAGAAATACTATAGAAGATGGCATCTGCACCAAAACCATTGTAAGACAGACGTCTGCGCTGTACAGCTCAATAATAAAGCCGCCATGAAAGGCTGACCATATTGTTTGGCCAACAGAGGGTGAAACATAACTTCAGTTCTCAATATTTAGGTGTAACGCTGGACGGAACCCTAACCTACAAAGAACACCTTAAAAATGTTGGTCAGAAGCTCAGAACATGGAATAATATTATTAAGAAATAGGTGGGTCGTTCCTGGGATCCAAATGCATCAACTCTACGAACAGCAGCAACATCAATTGTCTACACCACTGCAGAATACTGTGCTCCTGACTGGCAGAGAAGTCATCATACTAACATGGTAGACGTGCAGCTCCACGTCACCATGTGTATTACCACTGGGACATTAATATCTACCCCAATACCACGGCTCTCCGTTATCACCAACATAGCACCGCCAAAACTAAAAAGGCAAAACACATTTATTAAGGAATCTGAAAAAAATCACACAAATAGATGACCCAAAATGCCTATCTATTCAGGAAGGCATTAGAAATTTACCAAATCACCGACTGAAGTCACGGAATTCGTAATGGTACAACAGCTACGTAAGAGGAAAGGGTATCTTCAACCTTACAGACACTCGGAAAAAGGAATGGGAGAACTCAGTCAGTAATTATCACCTCATAACTGGCCCTTAAAAAGCACTAAAAGGGTTCGACTTCGCTAGGAAAGACTGGGTTAAGCTCAACCGTATCCGAAGTGGCCACACTAGATGCAAGGCCACGCTCTATAAATGGTGTTTCGTAGATAACCCAAGCTGTGATTGTGGAGCAGGTCTATAACTGGGGATTCGTAGATAACCCAAGCTATGGCTGTGGAGCACCTGAGCAAACTCAGGACCACATCACCAAACTGTGCCATACTAGGAAATTCAGTCGATCAGAACGGGACTTTATAGAAGCCACACATCGAGCTATCAAGTAGATCAAGGCCTGGTCATAAATGTGTAATCAACAGCTTCTAATCTCGCAAGACACATGTCATATTTCTGTATATCACTTCACATTGACCATTTGCATGTATTCTCTAGTTCATTACTTTAAATGTATTTTTATATATATTCCTCTGCATTGTAATGACAATTTTTGCATGTATGCTCCTGGCATGTCGTACGATAAATAATAAAATAAAGACTACAATCACACATGAGGCTCTTCGGTCTTAGCCCACATCAGTATGGCTTTAGATTTAAAAGCTCAATAGAGGATGCATTTAACGGCGCGCTGAAAATAATATTGGATACACAGGGAAAATACGCAGTATAATTGCAAAGACATAGCCGTGACCTTTGTCAAACTCGGCTGCCCTGTTTTGTTCGTAGGGCTACGAGAGATGAAGACACTAACAGTCGTACGCAACAGCTTACTAGAATACTGTAAAGGTAGGGCAGTTCAGTGGCAAGCAGGTACTCAAAAGGTTATCAAGAAAATAACCAATGATGGCCATAAGGTTCAACCTGCGTGGCAGTTTTCTGGGACATTGGCATAGAGCCACTCGAAACCATAAAGATGGACTCCTAAACAACATAGTCGCCGGTGATGGTGTTAAGGGTACAGCAGTTTATGCTGACAGCTTGCTAGTAATAATAACTGCAAACCTAAGGACGACACTAGGAAACAAGGCCACATAATTCCTTCTAAAGGTAAGTGTGTGCAGCCATTACAAGTTCACGGTTAAGACAAACAAGACAGTATATTTTCTGATCAAAAGGACACTGCAGAGAAATCCCAGCATTGAATTGAACAATACAAGCATACAGAGAACGGTAACAGAATGTCATTCCTAAGGGCGCGGCTTCAATTCCCGGCTTGGTCGGAGATTTTCTCCGCCCAGGTACTGGGCGTTGTGTTGTCCTAATGGTCAGCATTTCATCCCCATCGACGCACAAGTCGCTGAAGTGTCGTCAAATCGAAAGACTTGCACTCGGCGAACGGTCTACCAGACAGGAGGCCCTAGTCACACGACATTTCCTTTCCTATGACCCATAAAACCACTGCGAGCCGTGGACAAATAAAATATGTATTGCTTAGGATGTCAGGGGCATCGGATACCACGTTCGTAGAAGCCCTATGCCTTGTACTTACATCACACGTCAATGACGTAACTATCACAAATCAGCAGCATGCTGGCTCGAGAGGGGAACATTGGAAAACGTACGTGAGATGAAAAGAGAGCATATTACGAGTACAAAAAAAGCGCCAGTTAAATCTATGGAAGGTTGAGACATAGCATAAGAATAGGAAAAATTTTACAGAGGTCGTCGGGTCTTCTGCCTTAACATCCGGAAACTGTTGACTCTGAGACACGTTGACCCAGGTCACGATATGGTACACTTCCTGACGGACCGATGCCCTTACGCTGCACACATCCACCTCTTTGGTCTTAGCCAAAGTGAAACAAGTGCAAGTGGTGAACATGAGTCCTCAGAACACATAACACTACAATGTGACACACACACACAAGTTAGACTGATGACAGATATCACGCTACAGAGACAACGATAAATGGAGAAATCTTAACCGCATCTTTGATGAAATATCACGAGCATTACGCACAAGTTATGAGCAGTAACGACCATAGAAGACATCACCCTAAGGCATACACCCCACACCACAACGCCACAAATGAGACAACACTCATTAAAAAACTGATATTGCAATAGACAAACATACAAACACAGAAGATGACATGAACATACCAGTACACCAGATACAGACGCACATACGGCACGATGACAGCTCACGCAACTGCAACAACATTGCAAGTAATCAAATGGTTGAAATGGCTCCAAGCACTATGGGACTTAACATCTGAGGTCATCAGTCCCCTAGACTTAGAACTACTTAAACCTAACTAACCTTTTATCTTTGGATCAGTGTTTTCAAAGATGTGTTTGTGTAATATAGAGTCCGTGTAAAACGCAAAGTGTAGAAGATGTAATACTTTAGATCTCTGGGTACTTGTTTTAAGACATATAACTGTGACATGTATAAAATGTATAGGATGCAGAACTCTAAAATATGTGAACTTTCTAATATTACTCATAAAAATACATATGCAGTATAATGAGACTGAGTTAAACAAACAATGTAAAACGTAGATAAGAAATTCCCTCCTTATAGACGAGGTTCGGGGTCATCATTCCGAGGCTCCTCCCCCTCTTCTGGCACAGGCAAATGAAGAAGTAATTGTAACGATAAATAATAATGTCGTACCTCATGACATACATATATGTAGTAGTAACTACAGTAGAACAGAAAATGATAATTCAAGTGAGACAGACTCGATGTTTTTACCGAAGCCCTTCATTTGAAATATCCACGTCATTCTTTCCTATTGTCTATTATTTTCTTCTTAATAATACAGGAATTTTTTTTTCCTTTTCTGGCATTTATTTATGTATCAGATGTTCTTCTAATTAACAAGCAAATATGCAAATGAAGAGAGAATAAATGAGAGCACTGAGAGACGTTACAGAAAAAGATGAAGACATCATGCCAGCAGCTTTTTTGTTAATTTTTAGTAGCAAATGACCCACCGTAGTACCCAGTCAAATAAAGATTGTCGTAAGTATGAACAGCAAACTAAGAAAACTTATACTAATATGAAGAACCTTCTAGAAATTCATCCTAGACGTTCACTACCTCCAATGCCTTAGACAGGGCTATACTTAAGATGTGTGCAATGATTCAATGAGATGATGGAAGTAGATTGCCGTAGTACATGCTCCGTTTTACCAACGAGTCACAGTTCCAATCTGATGTGTGAGAAATACCTTATATTATTAGAAGTCATGGAATCACATGTTAAGACATGCCTTACCGGAAACGTCATCTAGCGATCATTTGAGTCATTCATGAAGGACGGAAAATAAACTGCAAGAAATACTCGGATGAAAGATGTGTTCCTATTTATAATATCACTTGACTTTCATCTCTGTTGCTTATTACTGCGTTAAATCTTTAGATTTGCAAAAATAGCGCGAGAAGTTAGGTTATTAGACCTTTTTGCCATGTACTTCGTAGCCATGTTTCTTTACGTATTATCTATAGATGTTCTATTAAAGATTGTAATTCACTTTTATGCAGTTCGTGACTCCTGCACTATGCCACGTGGCTTTGTTGCTATCTTTTAATCGTTTAGGAAGCGTGATAGCCAACATCAGGGTGAACTGCTCCTTTCAGGGAGATTGCCTGTCTGTGTTTTGTAATTGTTCGATGTATTATTCATTCTCCACTCGTGTTGAGTCGCCGTTACTTAACGGCAGTGTTTACAGTTTAAGAAGTCCCCTAAGCGAATAATAATTTATGAGATACATGGTCTCTTGCAAGAGTTCGCAAGTTTCTTTATTAGGACACAATGGACTTTTAATTAAACCCAAACTCTCTTAAAGATTCACTAGCCCGGCGAATTTTCTGCTCGAGTTTTTCGTCTCTACAACTTCCGACATTTTCTACCCAAGGACACTGCTGAGGGTAGCTATCTGGTCTGCTTGCATTTTTCTTCTCTCTCGCGTTTTTGACGTGATTGCCTTAATTTATGGTCTTCTCGTAGCAGATTGATATATATTGTGTGGAAGCTGAGACTAAATTTCGTGTTTCTTTTTCGATGATCGATCGGAAAAAAATAGCACTACTTCGGCAATTACGATACCATTCCGAGTATTATGTAGCAATAAATTGTCTCAATTGAGGATGCACTCGACTGGGGCATTTCGGAATAGGTCATTAGGAAGAATGAGAAATAGAAAATGAAGCTTCTGTAACGTAATAAAGCTGTTGAAATTGAGGCATTGTTGCCCTTGTGAAACAGCATCTGTATTTGTAATAGGAGAAAGTGGTTGAAGCGTGTTTTACATGTTAAGTGGGTTCCTCCTTCACCTGGAAATACCATTATCTGAGAGATAACATTAAAATTATCGTTTAAAATCGCATCAAGTATCATGTGAAGTCGGCCGATTTTATGGATAGTAAACATCGACAAATTTCAAGTAATGCTGATGGTTTGGGGAAATTAAAAGTTGAATTTTGTTTTGAGCAAGTTAATTACCACACACTATAGTTAAGAGAGTGTTGGCTTCTTGTTTTAACGGAGAATAACTGAATATTAGTGTATACTCGAAGCGTTAAAACTGTAGGTCTAAATTTCGTGGCTCGCGAATAGCGAAAAATTGGTATAGTATAAAGTGGGTTATGTGATTTAGTTCTATTTGTAAGAGTAAAATTTGTGCTATAATTCATGAAAAGTATAACTGTTGCTGTAGGCGGTGAGTCAGGGAACGGTATGTGAATGTTGTGGTTTTGTCTTCCATTGAGAAGACTTTTGGGGGAAATTAAATAGTATAACTGATGAGGCTCTTCCATGAAACTGTAAGCTCTGGAATAAACTACAAGGGAATCACTGAAAAGGAACGACACATTTATGTCTTTCAGTGTAAATTATATCAAGTAAATTTGAATCAGGAGAGGTTGAAGTGGGGAAAATAAACTAAACCTTCTTGTCGTATGTTAGATGGAATGTCCTTTACACATATCAGAAAGAAGAGTGAGGCTTTTTGATATTCATTATATCTGTCCAGTCTGCAGTCTCCCTTCTCCTAACTTTAGTAGGGCAATGAATTACAATTTACTGTAACCTTTCGGGTATTGACATTATCCATCGATTGAATATGCCATCAGCGCCGAAAAGTCTCATTTTATTTACGAAGATGTTGCCATTCACAAAGTCAGATGCCTTACATAGATCTCAAACATGTGCTGCTTCGTTATACAATGCTTGTAAAAAACGATGAGTAAATATGTAACTGGCATACTCATCCGAGAAATTCTTCTGAAATCTTAACTGCGACGTACTAAAGATACTCATATTTCGCAGGTAAGATTCTGTATCTAGAGAACATCGTCTTTAGAAAAAAAAATGTAAATGATATCAATAGTGAGGCAAGTCGATCTTTATTAACATCTCTTGTACCATCTTTCTTGTATAAATGTTTAATTATGGCGTATTTCAATCTCATGTGCCTCAGTGAAGCATCACATGTTTCAGAGAAGACAGTATTTATTACATGAAAAAACTCTTTAACAATATACTTGACACAAAATCAAATCTGAATGAGCTTTCATTTTTAAGACAAAATATAATTTTTAAATATCAGAAAGAGAAGTGTTTGAGACATCCTTATGGTGAATTCTGTGTGAGTTGCTTTAAAAACATACTGCTTTGATTTTTCTGTCATAGTGCTTGTCCTAATATTTTCCACTACATTCACGAAACGGTTATTAAGCATATGTGCTACCCTTTTTCCGTATTATATCTACATCAGTGATGTGTTGCGATCTAATACTTTATATTTAACTTCTTTAACCGTATCGTTATGTGGTGTTCAGACAGTCAACGGATGTTGATCTTATAAACAGACAAAGAGTTATTCTACCTGTTACCAAAACCTTTGAAATTTTGGTGAAGTAAACTAACCTTACTTTTACGTTATTCTTCAGGATTCTGTAGGGCCTTTCTCCTGTTGTAACTTCATTCACAACAAGATGCCTAAATGCTAATTAACCTAAAAGAAAAGGTACCCCCTCTGATACCAGTAACCACAGCGACCTTGTTTCGTGTGACAGTGGACAGTGCCCCCCCCCCCCCCCCCCATACACACACACGTGTGAAAAGTGCTGCAGTCATCCTTTCTTATCCTCTCTTGCTCAGGTGCAGGCTGCATTTGGTATTTTCTCTCTCCCAATTGGAGGAAAGGGCACTGCATTGATTAGATATTTCATTTCAGTCCACAGCTGTCACCTCAACTCCGTGTCCAACGCGGCTCACAGCAGTCTTGATCCAGGATGGCCACGGTACAGCAGCATCTGTGCAAAAGTCCGACTAATGTATGTAGCGGCTACTTCTGCTCCACCCACGTCAGCTATAATGCAATAATTGCAGTCTTTAGTCAATCTGTCGCTACTTCACCCAATACGATCACATATTTTTTGTCAAAATCTTATACAACTTGACTAGGTCCAGTGCAACCTCTAATAGGCTATCACTTGATTTCACGGTACCTGTTACTGATTCCTGTTTCTACTCTGCCTTGTACTATCAGGATGGCGCCCCAGACACTTGTATTGTAGCCAATGCAAATATACACAGCGACACAGAAGATCTGATAAGAAAATTTCTCAGCAGTGTTATGAACTGGTTTTCTTAAAAACATCTCATTAAATTTAAAAAGGAAATAAAACATTCTCTTCTGCTCATCTAGGGTCAGTACACTAATAATAAATGTAGCACATGATGAGGAAGTAATAACTACAGTAAAATTTCAAAACTTTTATGTGTCGCTATTGATGATGATTTAAACTGGGGAAAAATTTTTCTGATGTCTTACAACCACTACAGGGTTATAAACACAAAATCAAACAGGGGTAATGCAGGAGTAGGTTTAATAATGAATAGGAAAATAGGAATGCGGGTAAGCTACTACAAACAGCATAGTGAACGCATTATTGTGGCCAAGATAGATACGAAGCCCACACCTACTACAGCAGTACAAGTTTATATGCCAACTAGCTCTGCAGATGACGAAGAAATTGAAGAAATGTATGATGAAATAAAAGAAATTATTCAGATTGTGAAGGGAGACGAAAATTTAATAGTCATGGGTGACTGGAATTCGAGTGTAGGAAAAGGGAGAGAAGGAAACATAGTAGGTGAATATGGATTGGGGGACAGAAATGAAAGAGGAAGCCGCCTGGTAGAATTTTGCACAGAGCACAACATAATCATAACTAACACTTGGTTTAAGAATCATAAAAGAAGGTTGTATACATGGAAGAACCCTGGAGATACTAAAAGGTATCAGATAGATTATATAATGGTAAGACAGAGATTTAGGAACCAGGTTTTAAATTGTAAGACATTTCCCGGGGCAGATGTGGACTCTGACCACAATCTATTGGTTATGACCTGTAGATTAAAACTGAAGAAACTGCCAAAAGGTGGGAATTTAAGGAGATGGGACCTGGATAAACTAAAAGAACCAGAGGTTGTACAGAGATTCAGGGAGAGCATAAGGGAGCAATTGACAGGAATGGGGGAAATAAATACAGTAGAAGAAGAATGGGTAGCTTTGAGGGATGAAGTAGTGAAGGCAGCAGAGGATCAAGTAGGTAAAAAGACGAGGGCTAGTAGAAATCCTTGGGTAACAGAAGAAGTATTGAATTTAATTGATGAAAGGAGAAAATATAAAAATGCAGTAAGTGAAATAGGCAAAAAGGAATACAAACATCTCAAAAATGAGATCGACAGGAAGTGCAAAATGGCTAAGCAGGGATGGCTAGAGGACAAATGTAAGGATGTAGAGGCCTATCTCACTAGGGGTAAGATAGATACTGCCTACAGGAAAATTAAAGAGACCTTTGGAGATAAGAGAACGACTTGTATGAATATTAAGAGCTCAGATGGAAACCCAGTTCTAAGCAAAGAAGGGAAAGCAGAAAGGTGGAAGGAGTATATAGAGGGTCTATACAAGGGCGATGTACTTGAGGACAATATTATGGAAATGGAAGAGGATGTAGATGAAGATGAGATGGGAGATATAATACTGCGTGAAGAGTTTGACAGAGCACTGAAAGACCTGAGTCGAAACAAGGTCCCCGGAGCAGACAATATTCCATTGGAACTACTGACGGCCGTGGGAGAGCCAGTCCTGACAAAACTCTACCATCTGGTGAGCAAGATGTATGAAACAGGCGAAATACCCTCAGACTTCAAGAAGAATATAATAATTCCAATCCCAAAGAAAGCAGGTGTTGACAGATGTGAAAATTACCGAACTATCAGCTTAATAAGTCACAGCTGCAAAATACTAACACGAATTCTTTACAGACGAATGGAAAAACTAGTAGAAGCCAACCTCGGGGAAGATCAGTTTGGATTCCGTAGAAACACTGGAACACGTGAGGCAATACTGACCTTACGACTTATCTTAGAAGAAAGATTAAGGAAAGGCAAATCTACGTTTCTAGCATTTGTAGACTTAGAGAAAGCTTTTGACAATGTTGACTGGAATACTCTCTTTCAAATTCTGAAGGTGGCAGGGGTAAAATACAGGGAGCGAAAGGCTATTTACAATTTGTACAGAAACCAGATGGCAGTTATAAGAGTCGAGGGACATGAAAGGGAAGCAGTGGTTGGGAAGGGAGTAAGACAGGGTTGCAGCCTCTCCCCGATGTTGTTCAATCTGTATATTGAGCAAGCAGTAAAGGAAACAAAAGAAGAATTCGGGGTAGGTATTAAAATTCATGGAGAAGAAATAAAAACTTTGAGGTTCGCCGATGACATTGTAATTCTGTCAGAGACAGCAAAGGACTTGGAAGAGCAGTTGAATGGAATGGACAGTGTCTTGAAAGGAGAATATAAGATGAACATCAACAAAAGCAAAACTAAGATAATGGAATGTAGTCTAATTAAGTCGGGTGATGCTGAGGGAATTAGATTAGGAAATGAGGCACTTGAAGTAGTAAAGGAGTTTTGCTATTTGGGGAGCAAAATAACTGATGATGGTCGAAGTAGAGAGGATATAAAATGTAGGCTGGCAATGGCAAGGAAAGCGTTTCTGAAGAAGAGAAATTTGTTAACATCCAGTATTGATTTAAGTGTCAGGAAGTCATTTCTGAAAGTATTCGTATGGAGTGTAGCCATGTATGGAAGTGAAACATGGACGATAAATAGTTTGGACAAGAAGAGAATAGAAGCTTTCGAAATGTGGTGCTACAGAAGAATGCTGAAGATTAGATGGGTAGATCACATAACTAATGAGGAAGTATTGAATAGGATTGGGGAGAAGAGAAGTTTGTAGCACAACTTGACCAGAAGAAGGGATCGGTTGGTAGGACATGTTCTGAGGCATCAAGGGATCACCAATTTAGTATTGGAGGGCAACGTGGAGGGTAAAAATCGTAGAGGGAGACCAAGAGATGAATACACTAAGCAGATTCAGAAGGATGTAGGTTGCAGTAGGTACTGGGAGATGAAAAAGCTTGCACAGGATAGAGTGGCATGGAGAGCTGCATCAAACCAGTCTCAGGACTGAAGACCACAACAACAACCACTCAGTTCACCTAATTTTCACTTAGAATCATTTAAAATGTAGGACAGTGACGGATTAGTAAGTAAATATATTTCGTATATTTTATTCAATGATGCCATTTGTGGTAGTATTCTGAAGTAATTTATCTTTGGGGTAGAAAGGTTTCATTCCCCAAGAACTACGCTCGAGAAATGCTACGTGATATTAATGACTAAATATGTGATGCTCTCTCACAGTCATCTTGTAGACACATGTTTAAAGACTTCGGCATTTCGACCATTGCTCCTCATTATATGTATTCCCTTGTTTAGTGTGAAGTTTGTTGTAAATAACCCCTAGAGTTTATAGCGTCCCCAGCGAAACAGTGAGAGAAGACTTAAAAAACAGTATTTTTAAGGAAGAGACATTTAGAATTTGTATAATAAGTGGACAGTAGCCGCTCAGGCGAACATACATTATTCTCCGTATTATAATAATTTCTCCGTATAAGTTTCGAGGGCAAAGAAATATAACAAAATGATCTAAAGAGACGACAAGATACGCTCTGTTGTTAAATTTTTAGTCGTGTTCACTTCTTCTCTTGTCTTGGTTGCGTGTAGACGGACATCTTGCGAGTGCTGGTCAATGTAAGCATATGTGTACTAATTTAGCAGATAATATATTGATTTAATATTATTGTTCACTTTTAATTTGTAAGAGGTGATCCGGACTTCATGTCCGACTTCCTTGAATTAACCTGCATTCGAGTAATTTACAGTGTAACAATCGCAGCGGCAGATGCAGCCAACGACGCCATTACGTGGCGATATTAACTTATAAAAATTAGCGGAAGCAAAAAACTCGTCCGCTATTAACATAATACACACTTTTCTCCACAGCGGCCCGACGTTGCAGAAAATACGTAGCTTTAAGATTCTTATTTTCAGTACCACAGCCGAGAGCCAGAGGCAGGACTCCGACTACAATGCAATGGTTCGGAGGTAAGAAGAAATACTGTCGCACGTGTGTGGGCCCCAGTTGTATTTAATAACTAAAGATTGTTTGCTTTAAAGTGAACTGACTAGCCGAGGAAATTGATATGAAAAGTTTATTCCATTGTTCAACTTATACACTCATATTTTAAGATTCAGCGAGTCTAATTCCACTGAAGATCAATATTGTTAAAAAAAAAGAACTTCCCAAAAGCGTTAAATCAAAATAAAATGAAGTATCATTTTGATTAAGGCCCATCACGTAAGTCGGCAACAATCAACATTACCAATAAATAATATATTAAATTACGACGACCGACGGACGCGAGAAGTTCAAGAGGAACCATCGTCCATCGTGTATATAGTTACAGAAAAGAAATTTCTACATTAAGATTGACTTCCTCACAAAAGTGGCTCCACAATGCTGTCAGCAAAACGTTTATCACTTATCCAGTCATAAAAAGTGCTCACATACAACAGAGTTGAAGTTGGAAACGAAATAAAAGTTTCTGCTTGACAGCTCCTACTTTCTATTTATGCACTGTGTAAAAGGTGGTGGTAAACGGTCACATTATAGCCATAGTAAGAAATTAAAGAATAATGTGAAAGTAAAATGATTCCCTTCACGTCGTAAGTATAAGTCACACAAATGTTACACGGAACATAAAGCAAACCAGCTCCTTCCAGGGAGCGATCAATCTGCTACGGTTTGTGCATAAACAAGACTGCAGTTCTAAGAGTCAAAGAACGTGAAAATAAAGCAGTAGCTGAAAAGGGGCTGAGGTAGTCTTGTAACTTATCCCTGAATAACTTATCTTTAATTTATTCGGTGCAAGCTATGAAGGCAACGAAGGAGATAGCGGTAAAGGAAATTAATGCGGCAACGGACTAAAATTTTTAGGTTTCCCGGTGAACTTTTAGTTCCGTCAGGGGCAGAAAAGGACTTGGAAGATCACTTGATCGACGTTGGTAGGTTGGATGGTTTGGGGTATAAAGGGACCAAACTACAGGGCCATCAGTAGTTACTTGATCGAGGTAAATACTGTCTTGAAAAGAGGTAAAAAGATGAATATCAACAAAGGCAATATAATGGTAATTGAAAGTTGTCGAATTAAGTCAGGCGATGCTGAGGGAATTAAGTTAGAGGATGATTCACTAAAAGTAGTCGATAAATTTTGTTATTGGGGACAGCAAAATTAGTTAAGGTCACCGTGGCAGCATTAAATGCAAAGTATTTCTCAGAAATAGTGAAACTGGTTATCGCAGAGTACAAATTTAAGTGATTGAATCTCTTTTCCGAAGAGATGTTACCCTCTTTGGAAATAAGACGTTCATGGTAAACGAGAAAAGATGAAAGCAGAAGCCTGTGAAACGACTGGGTACGTGGAATGGAAAACTAAAATTGAAGTGTAGTATCGAATAGCGAAAGGAAGAAATATATGTCACAGCTTGACTAGAAAGAGGAACACATCCTGAAGCATCAAGAAATTTTCAGTTTGGTAATGAAGGGAAGTGTGAGGATAATAATTATAGAGGGAGAATATGCGTTGACTATTTTAGGTTCAAATGGCTCTAAGTACTGTGGGACTTAACATCTGAGGTCATCAGTCCCCTAGACTTAGAACAACTTAAATCTAACTAACCTAAGGACATCACACACATCCATGCCCGAGGCAGGATTCGAACGTGCGACCGCAGCAGTAGCGCGGTTCCGGACTGAAGCGCATATAACTGCTCGGCCACAGCGGTCGGCGACTATTTTAGGCAACTTGTTATGCAGATGTGTCGATATGTAGCGACGAAGAGGCCTGCACGGGACAGACTAGCGTGCAGAGATGCATGAAAGTAGTCTTTGTGCTAAAGACCAAAGCAAGAACAACAACAGCATCAGTCTTCCATGAGGAGGCTTAACACGGTTATAAGTAGATGTCATTGAAATTCATGGAATCTGGAAATATTCCACAACGTAAGTAGCGAAATGCGATTATTTAACATCGAAACATGAACTACACAGGAATATACCCACCGATGTTAAAACCGATCAAGAGGAGTGGTAAGCGCTTCTCAAGATACGAAATCATAGCACGAACAGATTCAGTGTGTTTTATCTTAGACATTAGTCTTGCAAAGTACATTACGTGAGGATTATATGCCTGGATTACGATAGAAATTAACGTGGTCTAGAAAGGCTACTGACGAAATTTTAAGCTTTACCTGGATTTCTGATGCTTCCGTTACTCACATTCGTCTATTAAGTTTACACTGAGATAGCATATAAGAGAGATGATTCGAAAAAAACACAGAAATATTATACATACATAACTCATTTACAATGACTAAGATGACAGTCAGCTGCTACACAAGGGACGCAGATGACATTCTATTAGAAAGAAGTTAGTATCCGGTTCTTCACCATGCCCCGTCATATAACGTGGAGTTCGATTTTGACTTACAAGGAGCGTTGAATAAGCAATGCAACACATTTTTCTCCTCAGCCAGTGTCAGTTGAAAAAATGTGGAACTTGTTGTGGTACATCGTGAAATGTTCCCGCTTCAGCCCCTACAGCTTCATAAATTCCCGATAGGTGGCAGCGCTATATGTAATTCTCAAAATGGCGCCTGCAACGGAGGTATGTTCCAAACAGAGAGGTCACTGAGTTTCCTTTGGCGGAAAACTAGAAAATCGCAGATTCTCATAGTCGCTTACAGAACGTGAACAAAAGCACAGTGAGTGGTTATGCAAGGCGTCTGTGGTCATTGCAACAAGGTCGTGCAATCAGTGGAGTGGTGCCACACCTCGTATCCTCCGAAGAAACGTTTCAAAGCCACACTCTTATCCAGAAAAGTAATGGCGACGATGTACAGGGGCTCTGAAAGGTTTAATTTGTTTGATGTCCTCCCTCACGGTGGAACAATCAAATCTGAAGTGTATTGTGCTGCGTTCAGGAAATTGAAGAAACGGCGTCAGTGTATTCGTCGCCACAAAAATGCAAACGAACATCCCTTCTCCACGACACACAAGTGCTTAGACAAGTCTGCGCAGCCGAATGGAGCTCACAATATTGCATTAGAATATTCACCCTCAGCCACTATACAGTCCAGACGTCGCTCATTTCATTTGCTTGGCCCAGTGAAGTATGCACTCTGCGGGAAACAGTACGTGAATGATGGGAAGGTTATTGATCCAGCAAGACGTTGGCTCCGATGCTGACCAGCACTATGCGGGCATGCAGACCTTCTCAGTAGGGCGGTGTAAGGCTGTCGTGTTGAACGAAGGTTACAGAAGTAGGGTTTTGTAACCAAAAGAATGAGGAATAATGTGGTGTACTGGAATACTGAATAAAACATAACTGACTCCAGAAAAAAGTATGTTACATTCCTTATTGACCGCCCATCGTATTAATTGGTTTCTACAGAATTACCGGTAATCCACAAGACGAAGAAGAGGTTCCTTAGTGGGATAAATAAATAGAATTATACCCGCACGAAGTATTCGTTGCACTGTTTCATGACTTAATATTGTTTCCGTGGTTTCATTGATCCATATTTGTGCATAAGATTTCGGGAAACTGAAAAAAACGACCAACTCAAAGCTCTTCTTGATGGACTAATCGGTTTAATTATTCGTAATGTAGTCCTTTGCATTCAAAAACGATTGTCTTACCACCAATAATACAAATTTCGATTGATAACTGTGCTCTTGCGGTGCCTAATGAAAATTCGTTGTTGACTCATTTTACATCTACACAAATAACAAGAACTGATTACGATTTATCTCGAGCATTTGTTGCACACCCACTTATTAATGATTCAATGTAATCCCAAGTTGCAAAAGTTCTATTAAGAAATTAAATACCAGTTTCGTTGGTAACTGAACATTTTTACTACGATGGTATTTGTATCAAAACTGAAAAAATGTGGAAGAACCTTGGTTCCAGTCAAGGAAAAATTAGCAGCAAAAGATGAATATTTTGTCCATATGTTCGGGCACGTAATTTCCAATAGATGTGGTCTTCTGTGTAGAGCAGATTTTACTCGCTCAAATAAAGTTGACACTCGGCACGGTGCCTGACGGGCGCTACTGTAAATGGGAAATGCCTTTACTGACGTTCCCATCAACTACCGCGCCGAGTGTCAACCTTGTTTGCACGTTTAATACCTAAGTTAAATCAGGACGTACTTACAAAACAATAGAAAAGTAATATTAAAAACTGAATTAAAAAGTAAAAATAAAATGAAACTGCCATTATCTATGCTACCACTCTTTACGTATAGATTACGACAAAAAAAGCAAAGTTACGGTGCTGACAAAGAAACGCAAACGCACCAACAAAGTTGAAGGGAAAAAGAACGTAAGAACAAAGTACGTTCGGAAACCATAAAGTTTTGACGTTGGTAATATATTACAGTAGAGTAAAATGAGAGAAGCGGCGCCAAGAAGCAGTATATCAAAGAAATTCTCTTGAGCAGTGCACACAAATTAATCAGCAAGGTGGATACGATGACAGATGAGTTAGCAGTTTCGAATTACTTGAGTTGTAGGTACCTTACACTGTAGATAAGAGCGTTTCACTCTCGATAGACAACTAAATTGCATGACGAAAGAGATCACGAGTGAACAGACGGGTGTTAGTGTTCTACGGGCACAATGTTTCGGCAAGCGACTACATTGCCATCATCAGTCCGTCAGCGCACCTGATGATGGCAACATAGTCGCTTACCGAAATATTGTGCCGATAGGACAGTAACACCCGGCTGATCACCCGTGAATTCTTTCGTCATGAAGTACGCCGGAAGAAACTCATGAATCACAACTAAATAACTCTATTGAGACACTACATTGCACCATGAAGGCAAGCAGGAAATAAAGCAAACTGAAATAACGAAAAATCTGGTATGTCATTACGAAAGACCATCGAACTCCGTCGAGTGAAGAGAATTACATTGTATGAATATCAAGAGCTCAGATGGAAACCCAGTTCTAAGCAAAGAAGGGAAAGCAGAAAGGTGGAAGGAGTATATAGAAAGTCTATATAAGGACGAGGTACTTGAGGGCAATATTATGAAAATGGAAGAGGAGGTAGATGTAGATGAAATGGGAGATATGATATTGCGTGAAGAGTTTGACAGAGCACTGAAAGACCTGAGACGAAACAAGGACCCAGGAGTAGACAACATTCCATTACAACTACTGACAACCTTGGGAGAGCCAGTCCTGACAAACTCTATCATCTGGTGTGTAAAATGTATGAGACAGGCGAAATACCCTCAGACTTCAAGAAGAATATAATAATTCAATCCCAAAGAAATCAGGGGTTGTCAGATGTGACAATTACCGAACTATCAGTTTAATAAGACACGGCTGCAATATACTAACGCGAATTCTTTACAGACGAATGGAAAAACTGGTAGAAGCCTACCTCGGGGAAGATCAGTTTGGATTCCGTACAAAAATTGGAACACATGAGGCAATACTGACCCTACGACATATCTTAGAAGCTAGATTAAGAACAAGGAAAACTACGTTTCTAGCATTTGTAGACTTAGAGAAAGCTTTTGACAATGTCGACTGGAATACTCTCTTTCAAATACTGAAGGTGGCAGGGGTAAAATACAGGGAGTGAAAGGCTATTTACAATTTGTACGGAAAACAGATGGCAGTTATAAGATCGAGGGACATGAAAGGGAAGCAGTGGTTGGGAAGGGAGTTAGAGAGGGTTGTAGCCTCTCCCGGATGTTATTCAGTCTGTATATTAAGCAAGTAATTAAGGAAACAAAAGGAAAATTTGAAGTAGGTATTAAAATCCATGGAAAAGTAATAAAAACTTTAAGGTTCGCCGAAGACATTGTAATTCTGTCAGAGACACCAAAGGACTTGGAAGAGCAGTTGAACGGAATGGACAGTGTCTTGAAAGGAGGATATAAAATGAACATCAACAAAAGCAAAACGAGGGTAAAGGAATGTAGTCGAGTTAACTCGGGTGATGCTGTGGGAATAAGACTAGGGAAAGAGACACTTGAAGTAGTAAAGGAGTTTTGCTATTTGGGGAGCAAAATAACTGATGATGGTCGAAGTAGAGAGAATATAAAATGTAGACTGCCAATGGCAAGGAAAGCGTTTCTGAAGAAGAGAAATTTGTTAACATCGAGTATAGATTTAAGTGTCAGGAAGTCTTTTCTGAAAGTAGTTGTATGGAGTGTAGCCATGTATGGAAGTGAAACTTGGACGATAAATAGTTTGGACAAGAAGAGAATAGATGCTTTTGAAATGTGGTGCTACAGAAGAACGCTGAAGATTAGATGGGTAGATCACATAACAAATGAGGAGGTACTGAATAGGATTGGGAGAAGAGAAATTCGTGGCACAACTTGACTAGAAGAAGAGATCGGTTGGTAGGACATATTCTGAGGCATCAAGGGATCACCAATTTAGTACTGGAGGGCAGCGTGGAGGGTAAAAATCGTAAAGGGAGCCCAAGAGATGAATACACTAAGCAGATTCAGAAGGATGTAGGCCGCAGTACGTACTGGGAGATGAAGCAGCTTGCCCAGGATAGAGTAGATGTGGAGAGCTGTATCAAACCAGTCTCAGGACTGAAGACCACAACAACAACAACAACAACAAATGGTTGTATACACATTAAGTTTTCCTTTTATTGTAAATGTGAAATAAGCTGCAACTGAATGTTGGTATGTGCACAATTCTGTTATTATACTGAATGTCATACATATAAACTAAGATTATAACAGATCATAAATATATGTCGTAATTTGACGTTATTGCGAAATGAATGGAAGTGGTTAAATAAACTGCTGTGCATTGAAATCGAAATGTTGTAAGTCGTTTGTCAAAGCTTTTGAGAAGATAATTGGAATCATAAACAAAAGAAGGAACGTAGCCTACATTTCCATTCGTCTGCAGCCGTTAATAGGCGTCTGTGCTCGTCAGTGACACTATCTACGTAAGTAAATAGTTGTCCACCTGAAGAAGACGGCGTGAACCATCGAAACGCATAATGGCAAAATAAATAACTTGAACTGGATCTGTTTTGCTGGTGACCGCACAATTAAACTGAAAGTGGACACACGAGAGGTCGCGCTAATGTGAACCCTCCGCGCCTATGGGCGGGCGCGCAGCAGGTGTGGCTCACGCAGCTGCCGCCACGCAGCAGCCTCCGGTGCAGTCGGGCGGGGCCCGCGTGCCCCTGCTGGTGCAGAGCGCGGAATGCTAATGAGGACAGACACCTGGCGGCGCGTGTGCGGGCTCGGCCGTTCTGTGATTAGCACCCTACCGTGCACCGCCGCGCAGCGCAGCGCCGACGCCTCCCGCTGCGACGGCCAATTTCCGGAGGGGCAGTCTGTAGTCGCCTGCTACAGCCGAGTGGCAACGCTATTCACACGGGGAGGTGTTACGTCACAGAGCTGCTGAATATGTTGCGTGTACGTCACTAGCGACACGAACATGGACAGTTGCGGACGTAAGAGGGTGGAGTGGTTAGGGTTGCCTTGGTTCATGGGGATCAGTACCGTCACCCAGCCCTCACCCCTCACCCAAATGTTTTAAAAACATTTCGCTAAGAGCGTTTATACTTTTGGCCGTACGAGTTTGTTTTTGAAATGAAGTGGAAAGGAAACAAAGAGTTTCGAATGTTGTTGTTGTTGTGGTCTTCAGTCCTGAGATTGGTTTGATGCAGCTCTCCATGCTACTCTATCCTGTGCAAGCTTCTTAATTTCCCAGTAACTACTGCAACCTACATCCTTCTGACTCTGCTTAGTGTATTCATCTCTTGGTCTCCCTGTACGATTTTTACCCTCCAATACTAAATTGGTAATCCCTTGATGCCTCAGACTATGCCCTACCAACCGATCCCTTCTTCTAGTCAAGTTGTGCCACGAATTTCTCTTCTCCCAATCCTATTCAATACCTCCTCATTAGTTATGTGATATACCCATCTAATCTTCAGCGTTCTTCTGTAGCACCACATTTCAAAAGCTTCTATTCTCTTCTTGTCCAAACTATTTATCGTCCATGTTTCACTTCCATACATGGCTACACTCCATACAACTACTTTCAGAAAAGACTTCCTGACACTTAAATCTATACTCGATGTTAACAAATTTCTCTTCTTCAGAAACGCTTTCCTTGCCATTGGCAGTCTACATTTTATATTCTCTCTACTTAGACCATCATCAGTTATTTTGCTCCCCAAATAGCAAAACTCCTTTACTTCTTTAAATGTCTCATTTCCTAATCTAATTCCCTGAGCATCATCCGACTTAATTCGACTACATTCCATTATCTCGTTTTGCTTTTGTTGATGTTCATCTTATATCCTCCTTTCAGGAGACTATCCATTCCGTTCAACTGCTCTTCCAAGTCCTTTGGTGTCTCTGACAGAATTACAATGTCATCGGCGAACCTCAAAGTTTTTATTTCTTCTCCTTGGATTTTAATACCTACTCCGAATTTTTCTTTTGTTTCCTTCACTGTTGCTCAATATACAGACTGAATAATATCTGGGAGAGGCTGCAACCCTGTCTCACTCCCTTCCCAACCACTGCTTCCCTTTCGTGTCCCTCGACTCTTATAACTGCCATCAGGTTTCTGTACAAATTGTAAATAGCCTTTCGCTCCCTGTATTTTACCCCTTCCACCTTCAGAATTTGAAAGAGAGTATTCCAGCCAACATTGTCAAAAGCTGTCTCGAATATGGCGGAAAATCATATAAATTGCAATCTGTGTTTCGCACAATGTACTTTGCAGTTGCTAGCCGATGTGGATAGGCGTGCGACATTATATACCTGTTATTGGTTGAACATGCCTACATCCAACAAAAATCCGATAGGTGTCGAAGAGCACAAGCAGGACCAGGAAATCATAGCTTACAAGGAAACCATTCGGTAATCGTAATTTTGTAATTTCTTATAGGTAAGGTACATGAAGCTCAGATCTCAAATTTTCCAAAGCAGTACGGTGCAACAGTCAAAAATTCTCTAGAAAATCGAGTTTCAACGTCTCCGAACATCTTTAATGGGCTGAAACAAGGTCAGTTTATCCACTGGCATTGTGCCTCTGTGGTGAATCTGAGTTGAATGTAATTGCATTCGGAAATAGTAATTGTGTTCTGAACTCCACGTATGACATATATATTACCATGTGACCTCCTTCTTAGTAAGGCAAGACAGGAAAACGAAGACATTACCTAAGGAAATAATAACGGAAAGAATGACTCCTCAAAGAAGGCAGTTATAACGTGTGTTCATTGTTTATTAACCTTTTGACGGAATGTTACTTCATTAGCAGCACTGTCCCGCTCCGCAGGTAAGTGTCACTATAAAGATGTCAATAAGTGCCTGACTACACTCATATATGGCATGTGGCGCCGGTTCTCCCACTACATCGTTCATGTTGTTCTTCTCAGCCACTATGACTGGACATGCATGTGAAATAAAGTTGTGAGCCACAGTTTTAAGGCAAACTAATATTGACACAGTTTACATAATTAGCGTTGCTGTCTCTTCAAACTTTAATAGGCGGTTACTGTGATTATACGTTATTACCCTCCACCCTCTCCTATACACCTTGCTGCCTTGTTGCCAATTTGTGTAATTTGAGAAAATGTTCTGGACAACCTCATCTTCTCTATCAAGGTAAAGGATAAGGAAAAACATGTCACAGGGGTGACCGAGCAATTCCCCATATTGCTGGTAGAGTGCAGCCTGTCTTCGCCGTTAATTAGGAGGGAGAATGTAGCGAGCCTGTTGCTCTGGCCAACTTTTATCCCCGCGAAGCATCCTCGGTGCTCATTACATAGGAGACAGAATGGACCTAGTGATGGCTCGGAGACGCTGAACTGAGAAGAAGTCTCCGCCCCATCCGGCACCGAATACGAGATGTGCAGGGCCGTAGAACCATACCCATGAGATCATCGCGGAGCGGTTTTTCACTATAGTTAAATAAATGTTCGCTCAACATTTTTAAAGTTGCTTTCCACCAAATTTGCTATCTATACAAGTATTAATTCTTTTATTTCATTCAAAGTTCACGGCACTGTAGAAGTTTACTGGTCCGTGGGTACGTACACTTTCTTTCTTTACTAAATTTTACCGTTCCATAGTACGGCACCACTCACGTACAAACAAATAAATGACGATCATTCTAGTTTCTATGCATCATTTAAGACAGAACAGATGAAAACTGACACACGTATATACCGAGCGCTCACGGGATTTTCCATGATGTGCGATAGAAATGGTCAATCCATAACTGTTTTGACTCCACCAACAATCCACAGCCACTTCCATTGTAAACACCTTAGCCTACAGGCACAGGGGGAAAGTAGGAGAGGTGAGTAATGGGGCGGAGAGTAAGAAAGCGTATTGATACGTCTACATGTCTGCAGGCCTGTGTTCAAAATCGTACTGCTAAGAGAAATACTGATAACAGTGCGTTCACATAACGATTTTATATTTTGTAAATAAAAATGTGAATGTCGTGTGACTAGGGCCTCCCGTCTGGTAGACAGTTCGCCGGGTGCCAGTCTTTCGACTTGACGCCACTTCGGCGACGTGCGCGTTGATGGAATGAAATGATGATGATTAGGACAACACAACACCCAGTCCCTAAGCGGATCAAATCTCCGACCCAGCCGGGAATCGAACCCGGGCCCTTAGGACTGATATTCTGTCGCGCTGACCACTCAGCTACCGGGAGCAGATATCCTGTAAAATACGACGTTGAGAAAGTTCTCAAAGTTTGTTGCTAGTATAGCCTTTAAATCAGTTGCATGACAAAAGTATTTCTCATATTTTTTGAAGAATTTTTTTCCAGTTGCTGCATCTCTCAGAAAGGCAATTTCTTGGGAGTTATGATAAAGGGATATAGCGAGTGCTGATGCAACACAATTATTGTTCTTATAGCGTTCTAATATTTAATATTTTTACTGTAAATTTTTAATTGTTAGACCTTTGGAAAGTTAGAATTGGGGTATATTTAGGTTCTGAATGTGTGTGTGTGTGTGTGTGTGTGTGTGTGTGTGTGTGTGTGTGTGTGTGTGTCTGTGTGTGTGTTTGAGAGAGAGAGAGAGAGAGAGAGAGAGAGAGAGAGAGAGAGAGTATGTAAACTGGGACCTCCGCACACACACTCCCGAAACCCAACGCTGGATCCGCGGCTCAGCATAGGATAAGGTATTTACTGCAAATGATACACCATCCGAATACGGAGTCCTTTTCTCCCACAGCCAATACAGGCAAATCCCACACGATGTGATGTATCCAAAAAAACTCCAGAAATGTGACATTATTGTTACTGAACAGAATACGTTTGAGGAATTCCCCAAGGTTTACTTCTAAGACCACTATTATTTATTTTATGTGTAAATAACCATCAGTTTAGCTTCACTGCAGTTCATAAGTGAAATAGATATTCTTGGTGATCACACATCGAATGAAGACAGCAGTTGGTAAACCCCAATTGGCCTCCTCTCTCTCAATCAAACAAAACAAGATCATGCTTTCGTTTCTGCAAATCAATGGATTTAATGCAAGTGAGGATGTAAAAACTTGTATTTATTCTCTATATTTATTGTCTACACGACAGTAAGCGTACACTGCAGATAAGCGTTTCTGAAAAAGTTATGAAAAAGGGAATAATATAGGATCGCACAAAAAAGCCAATGGATCTCTTTCGAAACTGAAACAAGCCAAACGTGTTTGATGACCTAACAAAAGGACTTTTATTTAGCCGCAGGACTGAGAGAAGTGGATAGGCCTTCAAAAGAGACTAAAAGAAGAACAAAATTAAAAAGAAGAGTAATTCTGCACTTAGGTTATGATGAGGGAACTACATTACGAAATGAGACCCTAAAAGTACTAGATGAGTTTCTATTTTGGACAGCAAAAAAACAGACGGTATCAGAAGTAAGAAGCTTATAACATACAATAGCAAGTTAAGCTTTCGTGACAAAGAGGAAAACGTTAACAATTAATTTTAAGAACTTCATTATGCATAAGTTATATAATTATTGACTGAATTTAAAAATTAAAAACGCCGTTCTAATCTGCTGATTAAGACATATAACCTTATGTTACGGGTTTAACACAGTAAGAATAGCATTACTGTTAGGAACTCTGTGTATATCTTAAGGCAACGAAATCGAAATCACGGTGTACAAATACCCGGAATTTATTCATCCATTACTTGAGAATGAGAACACTTGACTACCTCCATCAAGCTTTAAACTTAATTTCATACCTTTAAGAAAGTTTTTCTCTTTTGCAAGACTCACTTTTTTATTATAACTCTATTCACAACACATTTTTCCGACAGTATCACATATACTACATAATGTATCTGTAAAATTATATCAATGTACGAGACATAGCTCGGGAGATAAACACTGAGATACAAACACTGATATGAGCATCAGACAAGCTTTTGCTTGAAAAGGAACGCAAATTAGACACACTACACTCAACTATTACTTCATAATTAGCGACTTCCAACAAACTTTAAACATAAAGTTGAAAGCTATTCTGAACTTTTTCTCGCTTATTTTCTTAACGTCAGATATTTAACATTTAATTTATTCGTAAAATAATCCGAAGTTTGAAGCCGTGTTCTACATTCTTTAAAGAAGTCGGGATTTACAGGTTTCGTTTGAAGGATGTGGCAGATAGATGGGGAACATCAGGAAACAACAGTGAACAGTTAATTTGGTAACGGAGATAAGCGTGATGCGCAAAGATTCTAAAAATTGTCTCCAATAAACTGTGAAGCTCGTATACTTTCCGTTTATAAAGAACGCACTTGTTTAGGATAAAATTGTATAAAAGGCTACATAAACTCACTCTTCGAACAGAAAATCGTAACAACTACTGAAACTTCCCGTGACATAATGTATTTTCAATAATTTCTTTCCCTTGTATTTATTTTTTTATTTGGTATTATTTCTCTGGTTTGCTGACTAGAAACAAAAGCATGCCGAGCAATTACTACTATAATCCTACACACACCAATAGGAGAAGAAAAAAGTACATAGTGAAATACATGCTACAAACAAAAAATTATTGTATATTGAGAGCCCAATTTAAATTTAAGTTAAAGCTATCATTTGATCCTGATATAAACCCACAATACACACCTTTTACCAAAGCATAAACTCCTGAGCTTCATCTCCGTGACATATGCTGCTTCTTCCCAGATGCGCTACGTGCCAGTATATACCACGTATCTTCTTCTATGTATAAAATTTCTTTGCATTTAATTGTACTGGCTTCATATATTTCTCGGTGGTTGTCTTGCACTTTATGCAGACTACGACCTTATGGTATCAGCTAGCACCTTGAGTCCACTGAGAGGGCTCTCTCTTTCCCGCAATTTCTGGAGGCTGCTTCCGGAACGTTACGTCACTCTCATGTTCCCCACTTATATCCGAAACGCACAGGGAGTGATCCTCTAACCTGACCCTCGATGGGTTCTCCATTTATCCGCATCGAACGCGCACTTGAATCTTATATACTAGTTTGAATTAGTTACGGAGATATTTTTATGCGTCACATTTTTCTTAACACTATGTGTAGCCTACAGTATAGCGGATTTTGATTGAGGAACTATACAGACAACATCATTCTTCGATACTCTTGAATAACCCGTGTAGAAGCAATCTCTTCTATTGTGTATGTGACTTTAGATATTTAATTCTTGCTGCTAACAAATTATTACAATTAAAAAAAAAGATTCTGTGATTTATTCAAGAGAAAGAGCTTCACCAACTGAGCAAGTCAGTAACGCATTGGTCCACCTCTGGCCCTAATGGCAGCAGTTATTCGGCTTGGCATTGATTGGCGGAGTTGTTGGATGTGCTCCTGAAGGATATCGCGCCGAATTATGTCCAACTGGCGTTTTAAATGGTCAAAATTCCGACCTGGTTTGTGAGGCTTGTCCATGATGCTCTAACCGTTCTCAATTTGGTAGAAATCCAGCCAAGGTAGGGTTTGGCAAGAACGAAGACTAGCTGCAGACACCCTCGCCATATGCCAGCGGGCACTATCTTGCTGAAATTTAAGCCGAGGGTGGCTTCCTATGAAGGGCAAGAAAACGGGGTAGAATGTCGTGGAAAGGCCGCTGTGCTGTAATGTGGCCGCTGATGATAAGCAAAGGTATCCTACTATGAAAAGAAAAGGCACCCCAGATCATCACTCTTGGTTGGCGGACCACATGGCGGGCGACAGTCAGGTTGGTGCACCAACGCTGTCTGGGTTGTCTCCAGACACGACTTCTGTGGTCATCGTCACTGATTTCGAAGCGGGTCTCATCACTGAAGACAATTCTACAGCGGTCAGTGAGCTTCCTCGTCGAACTGCCCTCCCGTTTCAAGAGCTGCTCCACCTGCACTGTTCGAAGCTGTCACGCACTGTCATCTATAAAAATGATGTCTGGCCAGAGGCACCCCTGGAGCTCATGGGGATGGAGTACAGTGTCACAGTGTCATTGGCGATGAGTGTACCGTGCTCAAAGATATGGAAATACTAGGGCTGGTACGCCCAGGTAGCGGTTTTATTTAAATTACCAGTAATATGGTTTTTGGTTTTAAATTACGCAGCGCGTAATGAAGTATTGAAAGTTACACAGACATTGGTATAAGCTGTTTAGTAGAAAGTGTTGGAAAGTAATTTCTGTCCTCAAATATAGGTAATGCTAAGTATTTTTTCAAGAACTTGGTTCTGTCTTAGCAAAGAAATCAGATGCATGTATTAAAAAGATAAACCTTTGTTATCCCACTATCAACTTCTTTTTCAGCCACAAAACACTTAACATGTTTCCCAAATGTTGCATGTTATCAGCTCATTTTTCGGTTCAGTATTTATAGTCATTATCATTTACTATATTCGGCTGTAATATATAGGGTGTCTCATAAAAAATCATCCGATTTGGCACGTTTACATTTCTTAAACTGATAAATGTCAACAATGAATTTTGTTTTTTGGTGAACGGAAAACTCAAAAAGTTTTATTTCATACCTTTTTTTTCATAGGTGTTCAATACGCCCCCCCTCCCCCCCCCCCCCCCCCACCCCTCGCCTTCACATCTTGAGATGCACGGCCTATGTCAATGCGGTATTAATATTGTTCCCAGATTGCAGCGCGCAAGTCTTGAATTCTGAATTACAGCGTCCATAGCTTCTGTTATGCAAAGTCTCCTTTCATTCAAAGTCTCCTTTCATGCATTATTATTGCCGAAGGAGGCACATAGAGAGAGTCTTTTATAAACCCCCACGAAGAGCTCGCAGTAGCTGAATTTTGTATGGTTCATAATCTTATACAGTCAGGTCCGGTAACCTTGGAGGCCAGTAGTGTAAAGTTGAATCATTTGGTTCAGTGCGACCGATCCACCGTTCAGTACTCCTTTGATTTAAAAATTGCGGCACTTCCAGATGCCAGTGTGGCGGTACCCCATCCTGTTCGTACATGAAGTCGTTCGAATAAGTCTCCAACTGTGGGAAAAGGAAGTTCTCAAGCATATCGAGATTATGCTTCATGTAATAATGTTCTCGGCAAAGAAAAATAGACCCTACACGTTTTACCGTGAAACTGCACAAAACAAATTAAATTTAGAAGAGTCCCTCTCATCTTGTACAACTTCATGTGAATGTTCCGTACTTCACATTCTCAAATCACGACGGTTCAGCTTTCCATTTAAATGGAATGTTGCATCGTCACTAAACACTAAGCGTGGAAAAAAAAAAAAAAAACTCTCGCCGGCCGGGGTGGCCGAGCGGTTCCAGGTGCTGCAGTCTGGAACCGCACGACCGCTACGGTCGCAGGTTCGAATCCTGCCTCGGGCATGGATGTTTGTGATGTCCTTAGGTTAGTTAGGTTTAAGTAGTTCTAAGTTCTAGGGGACTGATGACCTCAGAAGTTAAGTCCCATAGTGCTCAGAGCGATTTGAACCATTTTTGGAAAAAAACTGTCACCTTCGATCTTGCCAAGAACAAAATTACGGAACTCCACAGTTTTCTGTTTGTCATCTTCACAAACAGCTTGCTGTAGGTGAATTTTGTATGATTTCATGTGTAAACGTCGACGCAATACACGCCAGACGGACATCGGGGGCATGTTGAGCTGTGGAGCTGCACAGCGATCGGATTTCTGCGGAGTCCTTGTGAAACTACGGCGGATGCTTTCGACGTCTGTGTAAGACACTCGGTGGCGGCCCACAAATTTGCCTTTACACAAACAACCTGTTTCTCGACGTTGTTCGTACCATCGTCTGTCTAATGCTCTGTGCTGTAGGATCCAAGCCATACCTACTGCGAGTCACGCTGAATAACTATTACTGACACCTACTGCGCAGAACGTAGAACAAATAACACTTTCTCTTGTCTTTGCTAGTACTGAAGTGGTCACATACTGCTGCTACCTAGCGGGAACTATGTGAAACTTGACAATTTGCTCCTCCCAACAATACATTGTTCATGCACATATCTCAAATATCGAATAGCTAGGAACTACAATTACGAACAACTTAAATTGGTAGGATTACATAGAAAACGTTGTGGGGAAGGCATTCCAGTGACTGCGTTTTATTGGCAGGACTCTTAAAAAATGTAACTTATCTACTAAGGAGGCTGCGTACACTATGCTTGTCCACCCTCTTTTAGAATACTGTTGCGCGGTGTGGGATCCTTAGCTGATAGGCTTGACGGAGTACATCGAAAAAGTTCAAAGAAGGGCAGCATGTTTTGTATTATCACAAAATAGAGAAAAGAGTGTCACTGCAATGATACAGGATTAGGGGTTGACATCGTTAAAACCAAGACGTTTTTCGTTGCGGTGGAACCTTGTCACGAAATTCCAGTCACTAACATTCTCCTACGAATACGAAAATATTTTGTTGACACCGACCTACATAGGGAGGAACGATCACGATGGTAAAATAAGGTAAATCAGAGCTCCTACGTGAAGATATCGGTTTTCGTTCTTTGCGCGCGCTGTACGAGATTGGAATAATAGAGAATTGTAAAAGTGGTTCGATGAACCTCTACCAGGCGCTTAAATGTGATATGCAGCGTATCGATGTAGATGTAGATGTAGAATAGTTATCATTTTTTAAAAATCATATGATTCTTTTTAATACACCCTAGTAGTTAAAGATAGTATTAACCGAAGGGTCCGCTTTTGAACAGCCTAAATGCTTAACATTCTTATCTTATTGACCTTTCTACAAGAATCGAAATATACTTGAAGTATCAAAAACCGTGTACAAACTTTCCATGATGCAATGTGGGATTGTATTTAAAACAATAATTCTCTGTGTCAAATAACTCTAGAACGTATTTGTGGAAAACTCAAGAACCTGTTGAGCAAGAATCTTGTAAGTCACGTCTTTTGAAAATTAGTTATATTTACTTGAGATTCTCCCTATGAATCTGTCTGCCATCTGTTTCTCCTGCTTTTGGTTTTACGTGATCGTTCTACTATCGATCGCTCTGGACAGTTACTCCTAGATATTCAACGGCCGATACTGTTTCCAGCAGTTTGTCGTCAATGGTGTAGTTGTGCACATGTGGATTTATTTTCCCATGTATGCACAATATATTACATTTATTCACTTTCAGGATCAACTATCAGAGCTTGCACCATTAATCAATCATCTGCAGGTCACTGTGTAAATCTGTAACTAGCCTGTTTATATGTTTGTATGTTGGCAGCGCGATAGACTGCATTTATAACTGTGACAGCGCTGTGCGCCCTCTGTATGAACCTCTGTGTAGCTGGTCGGACTCGCAGTTAGAAGTGAATAGCTAGCGGTAGTGGAGGCTGGAGGTCAATAGTTAGCAGTGACGGAGGTTAGAAGTGTGAAGTGTTTAGCACGAGCGGACGGTCTGAACGTGTCCGTCATGGAGATGTAATATTGTTAACGTTTATATAATTTTGGGAACTGGGTGTCATGGACGACTATATATTTTTTGAACTGGGTGTCAAGTTGTTAAGGTAACATTTGCTAAATACATTGTTTGCTCTGCAACAAAATCTTTCTTTTGCTAATCACTTGCCTATTAGTAGATATAATCTTTAATTTAGCTGGCTGTATTGGTGCTTGCTGTATAGCTGTAATTCGTGTAATGAAGATTTTCTCTGAGGTAAGTGACTTATGAGATGTACGGGTTATTGTTAGGGTTTCTTCTAATTCAGGGCCATTCCTTTGAGTTAACTTTTAAGCAGTCAGATCGCGTTAGCCTTGAATATTGTGGGTAATTAATGAATAAGAGAAGTTTCAGTTGTGTTTCTCATGGCAAATTCTGTAGATCAGAAATGAAATGATAAATACAAGCAAAGAGACAGTACATTCAGTTTCACTCAGCAATTTAAGAACATTGAGTAAGCATTCAGCACTTTAGGTAAAATCATATTAAGAAGTTTCAAATCGATACCATCTTCTGCATTGCGACTTCTTAGGGACGCCTGTGTCATCTGCGAAGAGTCTTAAGGATCTTTCAACACTTTCTACTAGAACATTTATAAACTTTATCAGCAATGACGATTGTGGCGCAACCGGTTTCTAGTATTTCATGACTTTAATTACTTATAAATGATATTTCAGGTAGATTATATATATATATATATAACCAGTTACAATTCGTTTGATCTCAGAAATGATTATCCTGGCTAATATTTGTCACTCCGCTAAAGAAATCTCCACTAGAGCTTGTGTGGGAATGTTGTCTGTGAAGTCATGTGAGTGGGACTAAATTGCATATCATTTATTAGGTTTTACACAACTGGTACTTAAATGGAAGCACCTTTCTCTTGCGAAAAGAACATTTTGTCACAAAATACTACCCTCGCACAACACTGACGTATGTCTCCTGTTAAAAAATTTCATGAAAATCGTCCGAAATATTTAGGCTTCATACATCAGCAAATAAGAAATTGATATTACATAACGTGCTGTGACCAATGTTTTTAAAGATACAATCTGAGTTGAATTCTGTCTTTTAAAGTAGATTCGGGACCACTGGTGCACATTTATTTCCATTCATTTATATCTAACAACATTTATATTTGTTAAAATTCTTGATTCAAAATTTCTAAGATGGCGGCAGGCAGAAGATAGTTTGTCTATTGTTATTCTCGATTCATTTTATATAAAGTTAATATATTTAGATAAAACTCTTTAATTCTTTTATCTATATTCTTTAGCATTTAAAATTATTTTCAATGACAATTACGTCATATTTTTTATACCAGCTACCAGTAAACTCCGCTGTAAGTTACTAGCGCTAATGGCTGCGCTCTTAATTGCGGAGCTGAAAATTAACACTTAAAAACATTAATTAGATTGGATTACAACTGAAATCAGTAGAAACCCACGTCTAGACAATAGCGACTCTTTTTCTCGAATAATAATTAACAATATCGTTACAGGTTTTCTCTTTACAGACCTCACACGTCTCACGTCCGAACAGTTCACCGGTTAGCACAGGAAGAACAACTGAGCCACAATTATCACAGATAACAAACAAAAAACAGATTATAATTGTCGTTGTCCAGGAATGTAGTTCACTGATAATAGTTTTAATTCACACAGGGATTAAATTATTACAGAAATAATGAAATAATTATCGTAATTTTTACACCATTTAGTCTTTTTATACGTAGTATCGATAATATTTATTGAAGTTTGTACTCTTGGATCATTTTAATATCTCTTGGCTAGAACATATTGTCTTGGATATTACACGAGCCGGCCGCGGTGGCCGAGCGGTTCTAGGCGCTTCGGACCGGAACTGTGCGACTGCTACGGTCGCAGGTTCGAATCCTGCCTCGGGCATGGATGTGTGTGATGTCTTTCGGTTAGTTAGCTTTAAGTAGTTCTACATTCTAGGGGACTGATGACCTCAGGTGTTAAGTCCCATAGTGCTCAGAGCCAGTTGAACCATTTGACATTACACTACTCTTCCACACTTCCCTGTGGTACTCCGGATATTACCTTTATATCTTTATATAATTATATGTCGGTCTTGTTTCTTTAATGCGTCAGACTGATTTCTATCTGCAAGGAAGCTTTAAATATAGTCGCAAATCAGATCCGGTACTCCGTGAACACGTATTTGTGTGAAATCTGCATTCAGTGTCACTCAGCAGGTTCAGAATTAAATAACGTAGAAGTTCACCTGTCGAGCCTTAGCCGAGAATACCTCACTGAAATCTTCTGAGATTTCTTGTAGTTTGAATAACTTGTGCATGATTAGAAATTAGTTATTGTTTACTGCTAGCGTGTAACTGTATATGGCATTTTCTTTGTAGTTGTAGTCTCTCATTGTTGTACTATATGGTAATGAGAAAAGCAATTGTGTTACGTAGCAAGTATCTCGCAGTCGCTTTTGCAAATAATTATGTATTTATTATTTTCACTGTGTGTTATTATGTTTGCTCTTCAAATTGTTTTGTGTGTGTTATCGTGTGATGTCATGACGTGTAACAAGCTTAACACTATGCTTAATGCAAATTGAGAAATTACATTGACGACGAGCGTAGCTTCTTGGGATCACCTTGCAACGAATTGACAAATGTTTAAGACAGTAAATTTATAATTGTGCATAGGGATATGGATCAGACAGTAAATAGCGGTGTATAAATGGAAACAATCAGTGGACATACAAGTATTGTCGGTCGATCGGTCGTTACTAGTTCGCCTCAGGAATGCGAAGTAACAGAACAAAATCTTGCAAATGCCTTAGATTTAGGTTTTGCGTCATTATCCTTTTCTCAGTTTAGTCAAGACACACTTTATGCTTTTCGATGTATGAGTATTGCCGGAGTGAATGCACTGCCGAAAAGCGGAGTGGAACATGTTTCAGTCACTCATGCGTTATTATAGTATTTAATTCAAACACTTGATCAAAATCAGAAACAAATATAGCAACAAATGGAAGAAAATCAGAAACAAACACTGCAACACCTTCAAAAGTTAGACACGACTGAACGAACATGGGAACATTTAACCACTGAGACACCCGAAATTGAATCAAAATATCAAAGAGTTTCTGAAGATTTAAAAACAAAGATTTGTAAACACTTTCAGCCTATCTTTCCGCGACACAAAGACACATTACTGAATCATGAAGCTGACATAAAAGACCTGCATATCACTGAAACGAAAACCATGACACCTTGCAGGCTAAAGTTGACTCTGTTGCATCTACCGATTCGGTTACGCAACTTGCAAAAAATAAGGGAAAACTTGAAGGACACAGTAGATACAATTTCGATACAAATGGACACTCTAAAATTTGGTTGAAAAACACGCGGAGGAAATCTCACATTATCGGAAAAAGTAGCCGAACATTCGGAGCAGTCAACAAATTTATGCACGAAGGGAGATGATGATGTCAATGACACCCTTTGCTGACACAGAGGAGCACAAGGAAATTAGTAAATTTAAACAAAGTCGGAAACCAATTAATACGGAACATGAAAGAGAAAGGTGGGAAGTACAACATCAGTTGGCACATGTGATACAAGAATTATATACTTTAGAGAATACTCGCGTTCCGACTCGGGAAGAGGAATTTAAAAACACGGGAAAGTCACAAAGTAATAACACTGCGTATTTCGGTGATTATGAAAGGAGTTGGCAAGGTGCAGCGATTCTTGAGATGGAACCGCCGAAACAACGTAACAATGACCAATTCGCAACTCACCATCACGATGATTTTGATTATAAGATCTTCATCACTACACGTAAATTTAAAACATTCAAGAATTTCGGTAATGAGATTCATCCACAAGCTTGGCTTCATCAATTTTCTCATTGTTTTCCTCCTAATTGCTCATTAGAGCATAGATTAGAATTTATGTATGGCTATCTGGAAAATGAACCTGCTGTATTGAATACCATCTGTTATTCGCGATTATTACAGTGAAGGGGATTTCTATCATGCCTTCCTTTCTGCATATTGGTCTCAGGATACTCAAGATCGAGTAAAACGCAACATTATAATGATGAAACGCTTCGAACACTCTGAATTTTCGAAGTCCTGAAAAATATTTTGAATATATGTTGTACAAAATCAGTATTTGTCAAACCCTTACAGCCCCTCGGAACTTAAATGCTTAATTAAATTGCTGAACATTTAAGACATATTATTTTCGCAGGACGTTGCTAAGATGATATCGAAGCTTTTCAGGGACTATCGCAAGAATTAGAAATTGACACTGACAATCGCATAGTGCGAAAACAGGGATACAACAATTACAGGTCACAACCATCACAATTCCGTGACGATAGAAACAATAACCGGATACGACAAGGCTATTATTACAACGCAAATCGTAACCAGTACAGACACCACCAATATGACAACCATTAGCAGAATAATAATAGTTACAGAGAAAGATTATATTTCCGTAGTAATGACTAAGACAAAGACAGCTGTAGAAACAGACAATATGGGAACCAGAATAATTATTGTCAAGGGAGACAAAATAACTTCAGACGCAACGATCCACCTCACAATTACGATTCTGGGAGAAATTCGCCGTCACTTGACCAACAAGAAAAAAATTACAGAAATCACCGACAAGACGACAGATGCTATAGTCATGTCGACAGGCCTGAATTTAAACAAATGTGGCGTGATTCAAATGGGGCAGAGCCCTCTCGACAAGGTGACATTGTAGAAACTAGACCCCCAAATCCCACTAAGGACAACAAAGAGATAACAGACAATGATCCACTCCACAGGTAGCCACAAAACGTACCTATGAAGCTGATAACGTACCTCACATGAACACCAATTAATACATTAATTTTACTAGTTCACTTTTATAAGGAACAGACGATACAGTCTGTGTACATTTTGTTTGTTAGTAGCATGATTATGTCATGCCTATAATGCTCACATTCTTGAAACATATACAGCTAACGATGTTTTACTGCAACATTTTAGTTTACTTGAGAAGAAACATTTTTTATTCTATTTAAAGTACTTTCTTAGAGGTGACATATGACACAGTGTTTGGTTTCTTTGACAGTTGCATGATTGTACTGCGACGCTACTTAGAAGTGAGACAGTTTTTATTATTGCTTTTATGCTGTGTCTGTTTTATGTCTGCACAGTTTTTCTACATTCTCCTGGAAAGTAAAACACGTTTTGGTAATGACTGTTGTGGCATAAGTACGATAAGTCATTTTCGTAATATAGCATTATGTTGCAACGCTGTATTCAAGGTCACGGCAGTGAACGTAATAACTGCGACATTTATACGAATAGCACTTTGCTTTTGTATATGACAAGGTAAGTACATTGATATTTGGAGAACTTTGCTTATGGACGACGATAACTACCATACTTGGTACATTTTTACCGTTAGGGAACAACAGAAATTATCTTACAGCAAGAAGCACATTTTAGCGCTACAGGACCCCCATTTGAGTGATTACTTTTCGTACTTGGAACATTTTTAGTAATATTTTTGAATTACAATCGTACTGAGAAGTTTTTCAGTGATACATTTCATTCTGCAGTTTCAATCTGTAGCATTTGAGGTAGAATTACATTATCGCGCATAGGGGTGTGCCTACTTTGTGTACCATTCGTGTGGCAACAGCAAGGAGCCCTAGCTAATATCGTATTTGATTATACAGTTTTACACATTCGTACCGTATTTCTCTAACACAGAATTACACAGCTATCTGATCATTTAACAGAGAGGAATAAACTATTTTTCTACGTCAGTGACTCATGTCTACGTAATTACACAGCTGGATTACTTACATTTATAAAATTGTATCTTGTCTGCAGTTTGACAACTGTTCACATTTACTTTTGGAACCATTTTGATACTGTGAGAGATTTGTGTGATGTAGTTTGCAAGGGATCATGATTTCTGAAGTATGCTTGAGGTAGATGACACTATTGAAACGAGCAAGACAGCATTTTTTAAGGTTTTGAGATTATTGAAGGAAGGTATGACCATTTTTAGATTTGATTGATGTGTTATGATGATGTTATTGTGACAATATTGTGTAATATGATGTTGAGATATATTTATGATCAATAAGGCGATGCTTTATCAGGAATATGATTATGCTATGTGTCTATTAAGATGAAGTCTTGAAGCAGTATCGACGTATATGTATGTGAATAATGAGTAAGGGTTAGGGACTCTGGTTTGTGAAAAAGCATGTTGGAAACCAAGAATTGTACTTTAAAGAGTTATGAGATGTGAGTATAAATGTGAATGTAAGTGCCACAATACTGATAGAAATTTTTGGACCCTGTTATTGATGAGATTTCGTTTCTGAACACTTCTCCTGTGAATTTTCAACCTGTGAAATTATTTTTATTGGTATGAAATTGTTCTTGTATCTCAAACTACTGTCATAAATATTTCGGTAAAGTGTGTATGTGACTGTGACGGAACACTGCTGCATGCTAGCCGCTTTTAAATATACCCATTGTTGAGTGGACTTTCAACTTTACTTGTGCAAAGTCACTTTGAATCTCGCCACACTCCCGTAAGTGCCCGCATCGCTGCGGGAAAGAGAGGTTGTTGAGCTCACTATTGACATTTCTTTGCAGAACGCACCACAAACATGACATATCATTACTTGGAAACATTACACTTTGGAGCTCGTACTTTGTGCTTCTTACTGAAATATTTATGAAGTGATGAGAAATATTCTTACGTCTACACAACTGATTATCACAAGTATTTTTCTATGAAAGTTAAGGGAATTTTTACTGACTTATGAAATTCCATATGCTCTGCTTTGTACATATTTGCTTATTTTATTTGATAACTGGTTTCTAGCAGAGCTGCAGCATTGGTTTTATAAAATAAAATTTAATACATATGCTAATATGAGCACTTTCTGTCAACATATCCATTAAATAATAATTTTATGATCCACATTCTTAGAAAAGAGTACCTGGAAAGGAAAGATCTATAAGAAAGAGCACTTGAAATTTTCTTTTCAATGTCTTTGTAATTTTTGGTAGAATAAGTTGTTGTGGTGCACCATTTCTACTGTTAAGATGTGACATAGGCATTAATATGTGAATATACATTTACCTTATCTGCATTGCTGTCTTTAATGTAATATTTTTTCTTCTTGTGCTTTCTCATGTTTAGGTATAAGTTATTGTATTTGCGGCTACTATTTGTGAGGCATTGTCCTACTGAATTTTGCATTGTATTGCTGTGTAAGCCAGTTTTACCACTGATTTACTTTGTTTGTTGCATATTGCCTTATATTATTTGTAATGTTCCATTTGCTTTGCTAATTGAAATACGCTGCTGCTTGCTTTGTCACTTTGCACGTTTGCCGTTCTTGATTGTGTTAATGTTGCATTGCCTCGTTCTCTGTTTTATGTAGCTGAGCTCAGTAGATTTAAGTCAGTTAAAGAGGGGCTATGCAGATGCTGTATAAGAAAATGAGTTATGATGAGTTGGAAAGAAATGCATTGAGAAGCTATAAGAAAAAGCTTTGGCCAAAGAGTACTGTATAAAGAGGAACAATTATTTTGTTAGGTAGGATTTTCTTGGAAACAAATGATGAGAATAAAAGATGTGAAAGCATAAATACAAACAAATAGGATTTTTTTGTGGGAACAAATGTTGATGTAAGAGAGATAAATGGAGTTTTAGTTGAAAATGAAGTAGTTTTGGCTGAAAGTTATAGAAGGATCAGTATGAAAGATACTGTTGAAAGGAAAAAATTAAAAAGATATATAAAATGCTCACCATGAGTACTACAGTAATAAATGTTACACTGAAAACAAACCCTGTCATTTCCTTTTGTGTTATTCTGCTTTTTTGTGCGTACCCTTGTGTGTCTGTGTTCTTCCTGTCTCTGTGTGATTACCTGATAAGCTAAACTTGGTAGAATTTTTTTCTTCTAATAATAAGATGCATTCACTGATGATAAATACTGTTATCCTTAAATCAAATCTGGTTTTGTAATATATTCTTTACTTTGGGTTGATGTTTAGACATGCTCATGTGTAAAGGTATTGTTTCAAAGGATGTTCTCATTTTACATTTATTTACTTATGTCACAGTTCCTGTAATACTCATGTACATGCTTATATATGTTCTTGTGTAAAGCCTGTATTACTAGAAATGTTATCTGTGTTACCATGTTCTTGACAGTAATGATGTTTCTGTACCTTTGTAATTGTATTCTTATGATTTAAAATTGTAATTGTATAGACACCAGTTCTTCAAGTTAATTAAATAGTAGGGATTCATTTTAATGCACACATTTGTCTGTTGATCATACTGTATGTAAAAAATCTCAGAGGTTATATGACTGCGTTAGTGCTTGCAGGTGTGTTGATAGTTCAGCAAGGGACTGGTTGACAGCACTGCTGATTCTAATGCACCAGTGGTGATTCATGGACTTGCTACATTGTCATCAAGACTCTGCAGTTGTGATTGTGCACCTGCACAGTCGTAACGGATGGCTGCTGGCCATCTCTACAAGGTCAACAGCGGATCTGCACCTTTGGTGGCCCAATACTACCATAAACCCTACAAGGAATACTGTGGGTCTGCTTTCTGGTGACCTACAAATTCTACCAATATTCTTCAAGAGTTCGACTGACTCTGCTGTGGGTCTGCTCTGTTGTGGCCCATTACCAGTCTTAATGCAAGAGTCAGCACTGTGTTTCTGTTTGCAGGACCAAACTGCTTCTTTAAGACTGCATGGAGGTCCACTACTTAGTGTGCATTTTCTTTTACTGCTCAGATTTCGTGCATAAAACTGCCATAGACTGCTCTTTTGATGACTGATTACTCGTAGGTCTGTCTTTAGGGATTGTGAGGACAATTTTTGCTTTATTGACCAACAGTAAATAACTAGTTGTGTGCATCTGATCTATTTGACATTGTTAATATAAAAATGTTTAACAAACTAGTCTTGGCCACTGCACAAAATAATAGTTAGCAGTGATGGAGGTTAGAGGTCTGAGCGCGAGCGGACGGCCTGAACGTGTCCGTCATGGAAATATGATATTGCTGACGATTATATAATTTTTGGAACTGGATGTCACAGACGATTATATACTTTTTAACTGGATGTCACATTATTTAGGTAAAATTTGCTAAATACATTGTTTGCTCTGCAACAGAGTCTTTCCTTTGCTAACCACATGTCTATTAGTAGTTAGAGCCTACAGTAGTTATAATATTTTATTTAGCTAGCTGTATTGGTGTTTCCTATTTCGCTGTAGTTCGTGTAATGGAGATTTTCTGTGAGGTAGGTGACGTATGAAATGCATGGGTTATTGTTAGGATTTCTCCTAATTCAGGGCCATTCTTTTGGGTGAATTTTAAAGCGGTCAGATCGCGTTATCCTTGAATATTGTGGATAATTAATGAATTGGAGAAGTTGGAGTTGTGTTTGTCAGGGCAAATTCTGTAGATCAGAAATGAAATGATAAAGACAAGCAAAGAGACAGTACGTTCAGTTTCATTTAGCAGTTTAAGAACATTGAGTAAGCATTCAGCACTTTAAGTAAAATCATATTAAGAAGTTTCAAATCGATATTGTCCTCTGACCTGCTTCTTCCTTAGAGACGCCTGTGTCATCTGCGAACAGTCTTAAAGATCATTCGACGCTTTCTATTAGATCATTTATAAACTTTGTCAGCAATAACGATCCTATCACACTTCCCTGTGGTATTCCGGATATTACCCTTACGTATGTCGGTCTTGTTTCGTTAAGAGCGACGGAGTGAGTTCTATCTTCAAGGAAGTTTTAAATCCAGTCATAAATCAGGTCCGATATTCCATGAACAGGTATTTGTTTCACTAAATAGCCTTGCAGGATCGTGTCAAATGCCTATCTGAAGTCGGGACACATGGCATCAACATCAGCGCAGTTATATACCGCGCTGTCGGTCTCAAGGCGGAAAAGGGGAGCCGAATTTCGCAAAATCCCTGTTTGCGGAATGTATGTTAATTTTTATAGAAAAGAATAATCGTTAATTAAAAACGTCATAATTCCCTAGAATAAAACATGTTCTATAAATCTACGACAGATTCACTTCAACGACATACGTCCAAAATTGTGTGGATTTGTCCTGCGGCCCTGAAAACATGAGTGACCTACAAATTTCCATTTCCTATGTGACCTTCCTTGCTCAAGCGAACTACGAGAAACTGCTGCCACAAGGGGAGCATGTTCTTTTGCATTTGGTCCAGATGCCTTTCCGCTAGTAAATATTTTAGTTACTTATATATTCCGAGATCTGTTATCTCAATCTGCCATTTCGACGTTCGATTCATCGGTGGTCAAGCCCCAATTCTCTTGGCGCCATTGCAGACGAAGCAAATGTTAGTGTCACACAACGGTGGTTGGGCAAAGAGACCATCCTCAAGCAGTCTTCTTGGCATTCTGGAGCATGAGACTGCATACCTTGCAGTCCTGTTGAAAATGGTTGCTATTGTATCCGTTGTTTGACGTGGGTCCCTTATTGCCTACTGCACAACGTAGCGGTCATCTGCTGCTGTAGTTGACCATAGTCGATAACCTTCTCTCCTTGACGCAACAGTGTCTGTGGTTCTAAATGCGTCCCTTGCATGCAAAACTGTGCTGTTAGCAATACGAAATTCCTGGGCTACACTCGTCACACTTCATTTCTTTCCACTTTCTCGATAATTTTGCGCTCACGAATCGGTCCAGATATAATCTTCCGGCCACGATGTAATGAAGAATATCACCACTGTGCACGGTACTTGCTCACAGATTGGCGCACGCTATCTTTTCGCCTTCTATGGACTGCCCCGTGTTACGGGGCAAGCCACATTGTACGGTATAGTCACGCTGCCCTGGCGCCATGTTATGTCTACCTTTCTTTACAGCACTGGCAGACCCCCAGCAACACGCTCTTGCAGTTTCATTCATTTCCACCGAGCTGTTACTATGTCATGTTTTTATCTATCTACTCCTTAAGTTCTGCACAACAGGGTAGTTTTTAAAAATGTCGATAAGAAAGAAAAATAAATTCTAAGATTTGCACGATTCACTGCTACAGCCACTCTTCAAGGTGCGGATCTATGGATCGTTTCTGGGTGGGACATGTGTTGTTATTGTATCTCTCCTTACCTTTCTCCCTCCCCACCCCACCCTCTAACAATACCACCACTCGCAAAGTAGATTAGAAATCAGATTAATAATGTTGCTCACGCAGCATATGTTCGCTTTATCGTGCAACGATAAAAGTTTTGACTGTGGATGGTATCGTCAGAATCGAAATAATGAGGTCACTGTAAAGAAGTCATTAATTTGGCACTTATCTTGAATGGATTCCCACGTAGATTTCATCGAAGTCGTTATGGCTCATCTGGTTGATTCTAGGGTGATTCCACTTTGGCTGCTAGAAGGTCCGGATTTGTATTTTAGCAATATTTGAAGACCTAACAAAAGCGTTTTTCAGGAAATTCTTAATGATCAAACAATCTCAGATCGGAACAATGACACGGTAGAAATAATTTTTGACTTGGTGTTCACGATCCTTATTTTTAATAAACTTCTTGTAAACTAACATATACTTCTTCTTAATTGTCACATCATCAAGAAAACAGTTGTGTATCAATCTTCATATAGGGGAAGGCGGGGCAAGATGGGGAAGTTAACTTTAAACCCTTACAAAATGGACAGAAATAAACAAATTCAGGTAGATTTGATTATCATTTGTTTACTTAACCATTGAATTACAATAGCATGCAAAGAAACCTGCAAACTTGTTACATTTAGTTAGAAATATCTCGATTTGAAACATAAATTACCAATTCCTCGTCTTGTCCCATATGCGGGGTAAGATGGGGAACTAGCATGAATTCATCTCTAAAGCTGAAATAAGAACTGGAATAACGAAATCATGTGACGATAAAGTTTCGAAACATGGTTCTGCGAATTGTAGAATCAGGTATTACGTTTTGTTTAGGCCTCTTACTTTCGCATAGTACACAAGTGTGGACAGCCTCGTCATCATCACTTTCTATCCCTGCAGCTAATACACCGTATCCAGCCTCCTTCAGAGAGGTCATAGCAGTATAAACATTCTTCACTCTCTTCCTCGTTTTCATTCGACCTCAGTTTATTATCCCTTGAGCATGAAGGGGTGGTTAAGACGTCAGTAACGTTCGTCACTTTTTCGTTGTCATTGTGTCCTTTTGGTGGTATCCCAGGTTTATTAAACGTCTTTGAGAAGAGTTTTCGTTTACATGCAGCACGTTTGGGGACTCCTTTTCGTTTAATTTCTTTAGACAGTTCATTCCTATAAGGAGATTCGGTTAAAACAACGGGTTTTCCACGCCTGTTAGGTGGTTTCCTTTTGGTTCTTTTTATCCACCTTTGGAATAGCTAACACCATTTCAGGGCTGGTAACCTGAAAGTTAGACGAAACAGAGGCTTGATCGTCAGTTGTTAATTGTTCAGGTGTTTTACGTCTTGACATCATCTCTGGTATTTGGTCTTGCGTTTCTGTCACTTCAGATGCGTGAGCTTGACGAATGTCTATAGTTGAACAGGGAAGGTAATCACTTTCTTGAAACACATCTCTGTTTACAGGCCAAATGCCTGTTTTCCGAAACCCGTTCATTGCTGTGGACATTGTAGCTGAAAGAATGAAGGCTTTGACGAATAAACTTGCGATCTGATGCAACGTAACAACTTTTCGAGGATGGGTGCGAAGCCACGATCTTACTTCGTCTTCGTAAAATTTACTGAAAGGTTTTATAAATGCCACGTCCAATGGTTGAAGACGGTGTGAGCAGTGTGGTGGCAAACACAACAAGACAACCCCATTTTCGCGGGCTACATCTATCAGTTCTAAATTCTTGGTGTGCGTTTTGTGGCCGTCCAATATGAGAAGTATTGGTCTTTCGTTTGACACTCCAGTAAATGCAATAAACTTCTTAAACCAAGTCAAAAATAGTTCTTTCGTCATCCAACCAGTATCTCGGACTTCTGCCGAGGCACCAGGGCGGCAGGCCAGTCTCAAACGACTGTTGCATTCGTTTTCGAGGATAATTTAACATAGGTGGTACGTAGCATCCCGACGTTGAAATACATTTATGCAGTCACAGTCTGGCTTCTTTCTGCTGAAGTAACTGCTCCTACCTGTCTGCGCCCTTTCAAAGCAACAACCTTTGTGTGTGTGACCCTTTGGAATGACTGTTGAACCAGTCTCAGCGCAATTGAAAATTCTGTCTCCCGTAAACTTCGATGTGTCTAATTGATTTCTAACAGACCGAAAAACCGATCTACAGCAACTCGATTAAACCCCATTGCTCGTGCGATTGATGTGGCGTCTGTTTTTCGTATTGTTAAGGTAGAATTTTGTGCAAGAAACCCATTTAGCCAATCTCTTCCAGCAAATTTAGCTGCAGTATTAAATGGATGTTTGATGTTGTTTCGTTAAGCTAGCTGAAAACCAAGTACACAAAGTTCTTTAAGTGTGAGGCCAAAATACTGTCCTTCCACCTGTGTTAAGTAGTCTTTAAGATCTGCCTCTTGTTCCGGGGTAAACACACTAGTGATTGGTCCTAACCTTTTCACAACTGTATAGCCAGGATTAACACATCTCTTTGCCACATGTCGTTCAAGCGTTGTCTGTGGGACGTTGAACTGTCGAGCAGCCCAGAAAGAACCCATATGACATTCTATAACAGCATTTACAGCGCCTTCCATTGACTCCATTGACCAATCTTGCCGAGACGTTTGTCGCCGATACTTGCGAGCCATCTGAAATGAAACACGTGGATCGTACTATTGAGTCAGATCATTCCTGGTAACCTATATTATATAGTAAATACCATATTTCCAATAGTCAGTCATTAAAGCATAGCAAGAATACTTACTTTGCACGTTTAGTGTATTTGTATTCACCATATAGCCTAAGGCATACTTTGTAATCAATTAGGAAACGTTGGAATAACGAATACCATTCTATTTACAATTGTATTCAACGTATAATGTACGTGTTTAAAACTCGCAGCGAAACACATGAGACGATGAGAACGTAATTGTTGGACAAATAGTAGGGGCAAGACGGGGAATCTCCCCATCTTGCCCCACCCCGTCCTGCCCCCTACCATGCTGTCAGGTTATGTTACGTCTACATGAACAATATTTAGTGAACATTGACTACTGACACAGCAGTTTACTGTTAATAAGACGTACTATTCAGTGCTATATATACAGTCTGGACAAATGTTCACGAAACACATGTTTTAAGACCTCGAAAGCTGTAAAATATTGCAAATCAGTACAACAATTGTACGTACCTTGCAAAGCTCACAGAAACCGCCGCGAAACTATGGTTCAGCAACGTCAACACACTGGGACCTGTGTATTGATGATGTTGACGTAGCTATCCACAGACGGCAGCACTCTAACTGTAGTTTATAGACCTTCCCCGTCTTACCCCACCTATCCGTCTTGCCCCGCCTTCCCCTATTTAATTTCCACTTTAACCAAACACAAGACTTGACTGTTCTTTTACAAAGCGAAATAAAAACATAACTTCTGCAAAGTGAAACAAAGATTGCTCTGTGCACATTCACGCCAGAACGATTACAAGTAAGTCAAAGATTATGAGAGTCTCACAGAAATGAATGCACACAAGAACCATATCACTTTACATACCACATATATCGATACATTGGAGTAGCTATACATTAATAAAACCAAATGTGAATGTCGTCACATATGTCTGTTGCCTCGCAGAAATATAGTTCGATATTACTGGTATCGAGAACTGGGGTTGGAGTGCCGTAATGGTCACGTAAATAAAGAACCATTACAACCCCCATCAAATATAACGTGTCCTCACCCCCGTGTTTCACCTGCCAAAGATGCCTAGTATTTTAATAACTATTTCAAAGTATCACGTTACCTTCCATTGAGAAGGATGTTGCACGCAGCAACTGTTATATTGTCAATAATAGATTTCAGCTACTATCAGTCGTCCTTTTTAAATTTTATTGGTAGATCTAGATTTCAGCTAGAACCTAGCCATTCTCACTGCAGTATCATTTTTTATCAATGCATGTAATACCCGTTGGTCGGCCTTCAGCCACAGTTCATTGAATTCAATGAACTGTGGCTGAAGCCCAACCAACAGGTATTACATGCATTGATAAAAAATGATACTGCATTGAGAATGGCTAGGTTCTAGCTGAAATCTAGATCTGCCAATAAAATTTAAAAAGGTTGGCTAATAGCTGAAATCTATTATATTTCAAAGTATATAAAACTTTATAATAGACGAATATCAAGTTGTGTATATAAGTTCTTGGTGCAGCACTGTAACATATCTTCCAAGATTTTTCTGTCCGAACATATACAGAATAGGGAGAAGTGGCCCGCAAATTTGGAAGCACACTTGTCATGTAATTGACTGTTATAACAGAAACGTTTTACAGTGTTAAAATTTTCGAAATATAATGTCAATTGTGTGCGCACACCATTATCAACATTTCACTCAGCGCTACGAGACAGGTTCGCAGTCGATCGCTATGCGAGTCGGAAAATCTCCCTTTCCATCACTTTCCGCCTATGTACTGAAGCCAATCTTTCCGTTTTCTTCTTTCTTGAACGAGGGAATATTCTCTCGTATCTTGCTGCCTCGCTCGATTTCCTGTGACTTGCCAGTTCAACGTGTGGACCCACGAACCGCGTCAGATCCGTTGCTGTTAGCTGACAAAGGCTGTGGACAAAATTATGACAACGAGGCTGGAAATGCGTGCCTCAACATAAATGCAGATGGTAGCCAAGCCTGCAGGTTGTGCTATTGCATCTGACGACGAACGGCATCTCTGCAATGTCCTCAGTACTCTGCAAGTGTCAGAAAAGATGAGAAAAGTATAAATGAAGATAGTAACTGATCTCGAAAGAACAGATACCATTGATGACCGTGCAGCTTCTCTTGAATAAATGATAAGTAATTGAAATCCTCAGCTACCGACAGGTGTTGTCGATGTACCTCGATGGGGACAGTTCAAAATGTGTGCCCCGGCCGGGACTCGAACCCGGGTTCTCCTGGTTACATCTCGCTCGGGGATCACATTTTTAACTGACCCCATCGACGTATATCAACAACACCTGTCGGCAGCTGAGGGTTTCAATTAATTACCATTTATTCTAGAGAAGCTGCGTGGTCATCATTGGTATTTGTTTCTTTCGAGAACAGTTACTATCTTCATATATAGTTAAAGGCTACCGGGCCATTTACCTTCGTCTGTGCGAATGCGCACAGGTTACCCCAACTCTTACGGGAATCGTCACCGTAGTGGGCGCGAGTAATGAGTGGATGGGCAAATATCTATTAGGTACAGTACGTATGTAGATTGTGGACAGTTGGGAATGTGGGTCTCACGGGAAGCGTGCAAGAGATAAGTCCCTGCAGTCGCGCTGTTCATCTGTCCTCGGTAGCTCAGAAAAAAAAAAAAATAAAGAAAAACATGGATAGAGCTACTGCCATCCAAGCAGGAGTTCTCGGGTTCGAGTCGCGGTCGGGGAACAGATTTTCTACTTTCCCCATCGAAGTATATCAACAACACCTGCCGGCAGCTGAGGGTTTCAATTAATTATCATTTATTCTAGGTGAGAAAAGTGTTCTGTGTAGTTCCGAGTGCATTATGTCGAGTTAAATGAATTAGATTGCGAGAAAACTGTTGTTGGCCGAATTGAACGTGTTTCCTTAACCAAGATAGCCGACGTGTTTGGTGTTTAAATACGTAGCGTATTTAAGATTTATATCGTATGCAAGGAAAGCAGGAAAACATTAAATGCTGAGTCACTGCGCGGACGAAACTGTGTGTTGAGTGATCGTGACGTACGGTCGTTGAGGACTACTGGGACGAAAAACAAGAGAACGACAGCTATCAAAGTTAGTGTTGAACAGAATATCGCGCTTGCGAACCCTGTATTCAATAAAATAACACGAAGGGAATTCCATAAGCTGAGAACTGCTGGGCAAGCTGGAGTTTCAAGACCACTCATCAGTGATGAAAATTCCCTTAACAGGATAATGTGGTGCCGAAGCCATGAAACCTGGCCTATGATGCAGTGGAAGCTGTAATTTTTTCGTATGAGTCTTGTTTCACACTCTTTCCAACTTTTTGCCGAGTTTACATCCCAGGAGTGAAGAACGGTGTGGGTTTAGTGATCTGGGCAGCCATATCGTGGCATCGAATGGGCCCCATAGGTACTCTGCAAGGTAATGTTACAGCTAAGGGTTGTATGACTATTTTGGTTGTCATGTCAATAGTTTGATACAGTGTTTGTTCTCCAATAGTGATACTGTGTTCCAAAACGACAGGACTACACACAGCTCTCATCGTCCAGGTCTGGTTTTGTGTGCATGATGAATTGTCGCATGTTCTTTGACCACACAGTCACCAGATCCCAGATTTAATGAGCCATTGTAGTCTACTTCGAAAAGAAATGTGCTTGATCACTATCCGTCTCAATCATAGCTACTTCTTGAAGTTGCCACTGTTTTGCAAGAACAATGGTATGACATTCCCTTGAAATCCATACACGACCTGTATTTATCCATTCTGAGATTACTCGAAGCTATTTTGCCTGCAAAAGGTTTCCCATTGTATTAGGCATGGTAATGCGTTGTGTTATTGGTACTTCCATAATTGTACCCAGACTGTTTTCTTCTCTTAAGTGGGAGCCTTCCCATCGCTGGAATATTCTTCAGAGTGGGTGTCTTAATTTTCTAGCTGCTTTATTCAACGTTAGCTGATCAATTTGATTGACACAGAAATCCTTTTGTGAAATGTTGCTGGTAGTGGGTTGGGAGCGGTGGCTGGTCACTCCCTGTAGTAGACTGAGGTGACAAAAATCACTGGATTGCCATAACCTCTTACACAGATGGCGGTAATGTCCCGTACACAGGGTATAAAAGAACTCTCCAATGGCGGAGCTGTCGTTTGACCACGGGTGATGCACGTGAAAAGTTTTCCGACGTGATTACGTTCACACGACGGGAGTTAAGAACTGTGAAGGAGGTTTGGTAGTTGGAAACAGGCACATGGGACACTCCATTTCGGAATCGATTAGGGGATTCAATATTCAGAGATCTGCAGTGTCAAGAGTGTGCCGACAATACCAAATTTCAGGCATTGTTTCTCATCAAGGGCTACGCTGTGGCCAACGGGCTTAAGTTAACGACCGAGAATAACGGCGTTTATGTAGAGTTGTCAGTGCTAAGAGACAAGAAACACTGCGCGAAGTAAACGCAGAAGTTGATGTGGGACTTGTGATGAATGTATCAGTTGATACAGTGAGGCTAAATTTGGCGTTACTGGGACACGGAAGCAGACGACCGACGCGAGTGCATTTGCTACCAGCACATCGCCTGCAGCGCCTCTCTTGGGCTAGTCAGATGAGTCCCGGTCTCGGTTGGTAAAAGCTGACGGTTGGGTTCTAGTGTGATGCAAACCCCACGCAGCCATGCACCGTAGATGTCAACGAGGGGCCCTCTGCAAGCTGATGATGGCTCCTTAATGGTGTGGACTGTGTTTACATCGAAAGGACTGAGTCCTCTTATGTACGGCTAGTTGCAGGCCATTTGTAGCCATTCATTGTCTTCATGTATCCAATCAATGATGGAATTTTTATGGATGAAAGTACGCCACGTCACCATGTCACAATTGTTTGTGGTTGGTTTGAAGAACGTTTTGGGCAATTCGAGTGAATTATTCGACCACCCAAATCACCCGACATTAATATCGTCGAACATTTATGGGGCGTAATCGAAAGGCACAGAATCCTGCACCGGTACCACCATCGTAGTTAGAGACTGCTCTAGAGGCTGCATGGCTCAGTATTTCGGCAAGAGACTTCCAACGACTTTTTGAGTCCATGCTAAGCCGAGTTGCTGCATTACGCTTGTTGAAAGGAGGTCCGAAACAATATTAGGAGGAATCCAATGACTTTTGTCACATCAGTGTGTGATCCTATCTTAGGTGGGCACTTGGGTATTTCGAATACGTATTTATATTCATTCGGCGTGTGGTATCAAATACTAATTTGTAAAAAGAAACAGTAACTGAAACTGATCGTTGAAACATTCAACTACACCACTGGCCATTAAAATAGCTACACCAAGGAGAAATGCAGCTGATAAACGGGTATTCATTGGACAAATATATTATACTAGAACTGACATGTGATTACATTTGCACGCAAATTGGGTGTATTGATCCTGACAAATCAGTACCCAGAACAATCACCTCTGGCCGTAATAACGGCCTTGTTACGCCTCGGCATAGAGTCAAACAGAGCTTGGATGGCGTGTGCGCGTACAGCTGCCTATGCAGCTTCAACACGATACGACAGATCATCACGGTATTGACTGACGTATTGTGAAGAGCCAGTTGCTCGGCCACCATTGACCAGACGTTTTCAGTTGGTGAGAGATCTGGAGAATGTGCTGGCCAGAGCAGCAGTCGAACAATTTCTGTATCCAGAAAGACCCGTACAGGACCTGCAACATGCGGTCGTGCGTTATCCTGCTGAAATGTAGGGTTTCGCAGGGATCGAATGAAGGGTAGAGCGACAGGTCGTAACACATCTGAAATGTAACGTCCACTGTTCAAAGTACCGTCATTGCGAACAAGAGGTGACCGAGACGTGTAACCAATGGCACCCCATACCATCACGCCGGGTGATACGCCAGTATGGCGATGACGAATACACGCTTCCAATGTGTGTTCACCGCGATGTCACCAAACACGGATGCGACCATCATGATGCTGAAACTTCCTGGCAGATTAAAGCTGTGTGACCGGACCGAGACTCGAACTCGGGACCTTTGCCTTTCGCGGGCAAGTGCTCTACCAACTGAGCTACCCAAGCACGACTCACACCCCGTCCTCACAGCTTTACTTCCGCCGGTACCTCGTCTCCAACCTTCCAAACTTGGTTTGGTAGAGCACTTGCCCGCGAAAGGCAAAGGTCCCGAGTTCGAGTCTCGGTCCGGCACACAGTGCTAATCCGCCAGGAAGTTTCATATCAGCGCACACTCCGCTGCAGAATGAAAATCTCATTCTGGTATCATGATGCTGTAAACAGACCTGGATTCATCCGAAAAAATTACGTTTTGCCATTCGTGCACCTAGGTTCGTCGTTGAGTACACCATCGCAGGTGCTCCTGTCTGTGATGCAGCGTCATGGGTAACCGCAGCCATGGTCTCCCAGCTGATAGTCCATACTTCTACAAACGTCGTCGAACTGTCGTCCAGATGGTTGTTGTCTTGCAAACGTCCCCATCTGTTGACTCAGGGATCGAGATGTGGCTGCACGATCCGTTACAGCCATGCGGATAAGATGCCTGTCATCTCGACTGCTAGTGATACGGGGCCGTAGGGATCCAGTACGGCGTTCCGTATTACCCCCCTGAACCCACCGATCCTTATTCTGCTAACAGTCGTTGGATCTCGACCAACGCGAGCAGCAATGTCGCGATACGATAAACCGCAATCGCGATAGGCTACAATCCGACCTTTATCAAAGTCGGAAACGTGATGGTACCGATTTCTCCTCCTTACACGAGACTTCACAACAACGTTTCACCAGGCAACGCCGATCAACTGCTGTTTGTGTATGAGAAATCGGTTGGAAACTTTCCTCATGTCAGCATGTTGTATGTGTCGCCACTGGCGCCAACCTTGTGTGAATACTCTGATAAGCTAATCATCTGCATATCACAGCATCTTCTTCCTGTCGATTAAATTTCGCGTCTGTATCACGTCATCTTCCTGGTGTAGCAATTTTAGTGGCCAATAGTGTAAAACAGCGATAAATATTAATATTACCTCAATTTGTTAAAACTTGTTCAGAGCGTTGGCAGTTGCCTGAAGGAAGTTGCATTTCCGCCTTTTGTTTCGTTCTTGCCTCGACAGGCAACTGGCGTCCAAACTAACATCAGGTCGTGACTGTAATACAGGAACACTGTAGTGGCAGTAACATTATCTCTCTGTCCGTTCGAGACCTTGTTCTCTTTCGACGGTGAAATTCGTCATTCTGTTTCGTCATTTCGGACTGATGACAGAATTCGGGACACTGAATTCTGGTGTCATATCACGTAGGCTGTGTAACGAGCTGCCATGCTACGCAAAGCGCGCGGTAATTTCTGCAATCGCGTTTAATTTCGCCAGTTATTGTCCTGCACAGGTCCATATCTCATTTGTGTGAAACAACATAGCGCGCCCGTAATAGCGCTCCCATTCATTTCGTATACTGTATCTCATTTTAACCTTGCGCCGATGATTGCTTCGCTTTCAGTGCTTTATGGAGCCTCTCTATGAGGAAAGACGTGTTGTTGACGATTCAGAATATCTCTGGAGGCAGGTTTAGATTTACAAACACATGTGCAGTGAACGTTTTTCCGTATCTTGACGTATCACTATTTCTCTTCTACGATAGCTGGTCAATAATCACAGTTATTGGATGTTACTGACACAGCAGTTCCGTTTACTATTTTTGATTTCTTAATTTGCTGATTTTTAACTCAAGTATCAAATAATCTTTTAGTTACTCCAAATCTTCCAAATTTAATAGCTTCCTGTAAGCTGTGGTTGTAGTGTTCAGCAAAAAAGATTGGGCTGATGTATCTCTTCGTGCTAGTCCATCCTGTGCTAGTGTGTTCATCACTGCGTAACTACTGCAAACCACCATCTATGAGAACCTGTCCACTGAAGACAAGCCTTGGTCTGCTCCTATTTCCAAACTGAGTAAGGATCGAGGAAGAGGCCTCCCAGAAGATTGTGGGTACTGCAATCGGACGATCTCTGTGAACATTCAACCACGGTAAACTCTTCCACGAAGGTACTACGATACGTCAACGATTATGCAAGGGAACCAATCTATGAACAGTCCTCTTCAGGCCTAGCCAAGCACGGAACACTCATCAGTCCTCATTTGTAACAACTTACGGACATGTCACTTGAGCAGTGAGTCAATTTCATAAGTTAAAAGTCAATATCTCTCCCACCTTTTGCTGGAGAATGATGTATACGCTATAGTAGTACAGGAAACTCACACCAAGAATGACGGCGAATCTTACAGATGAGGAACCTTATATATATATATATATATATATATATATATATATATATATATATATATATATATATATATTTGTGTGTGTGTGTGTATGTGTGTGTTATTTTATATATACGTTGTGGTTGGGCCCAAAGCGATAATCAATATGGCATTGCAACATGTGTCAAGTTCCATCTCGCTGATTACAAAGTAAGTTATCTAGATAGAACACCAGATGTCTTTACTTTGCCTAGATATTGCAGGCAACACTTTTGTATATATTCACAACCCTTCGAATGTCAGTTGGTCAAAGCCGTCTGAAAGATCCTTCAGCCACCCAGTTGTGTACCGGTGATGTCTGGGGATATCAGGAAGAAGACAGCAATGGAGCTGTTCTAAATGAATCCATCTTGTGTACAAAGCTAAGAATCCAACAACATTACGATCTAGCAAATGGTTAAGGAAGTAATATCCTAATTTATGCATCATACCTAGATATAATGGCACGACACAGTGAAAGGTCTTCAAGTCTTTCCGACACAGCCGGCGTAAGCCAGTCATAATTCACTATGCTTCTGAAACTCTATTAGTTACGACTGTATCTCAACCACACTGGAATTTCCAACTTGTTGATGGGGTTTCAGAAAGGTTTTGATAATAGGTTTTTAATAGATTACCCCAGTTCCATTAAATTTAAGATGAATCTGTTGGTGCGATTAAAGTTAATGCCAAGAAATTTATTCCACCTGGGTTTCGAAAGGAGTACATCTCTGGGTGGTCTCATGGAAGTGATGCTTTATATGCTAAATATCAGGAATCCCACAATGACATAACAGCTGATAACATCTTAAGAGTTCTCGATGAGGAAAGAAGGGAAAAGTGGCGTAAAACAACGACATGACTCAACTTTACACACTCTAGTCGGATATCCTGAAACCTTATAGGAAAACAAGGTACAGTCCCAAAGTCGTCACGTACAGTCACACATGTAGATGAAAATTCTGTTGCAGTAATACTGTTGAAGATTTCGAAAACTAAAACAGACATTTTATACACATGGACCGTGAAAAAATAAGTCTATACAAAGAGCTCCCATCTAGAACCAGTTCCGGACTACTCACGTAACTTCCGCATTGATGAACTTGATATACTCTTCAATACGAATAAGCTAAGGGTACCTATAGCTTCTGGCTTTGATGTAGTATATCCAAAACTTCTTAAAGCCATTGGACCTTATCAAAATTCTGGCTCACTGAATTTTTCAGTGAGATTATGAGAACTGGAAAAGTAAGAAAGCTTTTCAAACGGGATAAGATAATTTCTATCCTAAAACCAAGGAAAGGCGGAACTGATGTTTCTCACTACAAACCAGAATCACTGCTCAGTATGACTTACGAACTGCTAGAAAGGCTAACCCTACACCGCATTCAAGAGGCCATTGATCAAATCACCTGTGTCGAACTAGGTGACTTTAATTAACAGCGGAGCCGAGTTTCGGGAAGGTCTCAAATAAATTGTAGATTTTACAGATTTACGGCAGTTTATAACACTGTTTCGAAGATGGGATTGATGCTGAAGTTTACTGAAATAATCCTGCAAAAGCTGGCGTTTCTAGTTAACATGCTTTCTGTCATGCGCTTTGAGGTTCTCCTGAACGGACAAGCGGCGGATGGAGAACTATAAATAATAGTCTACCCAAGTAATGATCAGTTCTCGCCCCCATCCTGTTTACCTGGTACATCCATGATATGCAAGACATGGATTCCCTGAAAATTCAGTATGCAGATGACCTAGGATTATTCTTCCAGAGTAAAGACCTGACGCACTGTGTGAGATTGTACTGACGAGCGGTCTGACGAAATTGAATGATTACTTCCATAAAGGGAGACTTCAGGCTAACCCAGATAAAACTGAGATTACTGACTTCCACCTAAGTAATAAAGAAGCCCACAGGAAGCTACATGGGTCTTTATATGAAATCGAAGTACACCATATCTGCAACAGTCACACGTCTCAAGAGAGATCCTAAATACCACGCAAAACCTGGTCTAGGCTGAATCGCATTAGCACTGGGCAAGTGAAATGTGGTTAAGCCATAGATAACTGGGGTCTCCGACCATCTTCTGACTGCGACTACGACTGCAGAGCGGAGGAGCAGACAATAGATCGCATTGTCAAGAAGTGTCCTCTTCGAGCATTTGACGATGATGACTTTACATCATGTGACTCAAAGTGATCTCGACTGGTTGTCACATTTGGAAATTTCCATTTGACTTGCAGACACATTTGTATACTTGTGAAACCATACGTTGAGTAAATAACAAACCAACCTGAATATTGCTTGAAGTCTCAGGATCTGTCTTATTAACTGACCACTTCCTTTAATAAATTTGTGTACTAAATTTCTGTATTGCCAGTTCAGTTTAATTCCTAGTCAGAAAACTGATCTATCCATCTAAGCTTCAGCATATCTCTGTAGCAACACATTTGAGAAACTTTTATTCCTATCTTGTCTCTCACGTGCGTTTCCCTTCCTTATAAGGCTACACTCGTTACAAATAACTTCAGAAAGGACTTCCCAGTATTTAAATCTCCATATGATATTAACAACTTCTACTTTTTGAGAGATGCTTTTTTTGCTTTTGACATTGTCAATTTTACATGCTCTCCGGTCACTGTCAGGTTTTCACTGCCTACATAACAAAACTCACTAATATTTTTAACGACCGAAAGAATTTGATGCACATCGGCATGTAGCTACTAAGAACGGCTACGGTACAAATATAGTCGATAATTACGATGTATCGGAAAAAGTTGAAGAGGGAAATTGACGTTTCAAGAAGAATAATAATGTTAGAAAAAAATGAAGCCAGCTTACCATTCCTTACGTAGACGGAGTTGCATATAAGACTGCCCATATTTTCGTGGAACAAGTAGAAGATATACTTCTTCAAACAAAATATGATCAAAATTTTATCCATTGCAGTGATAAAATGAATTCAAGTGATAGATACGATGAATATTAATTTCAGTGCCTTAGTTATTGTAAACAATACTTAGTTCAAACAGGACTTGAGATGAACGTAATGTATAATGAAAATCTTAATATGAACAGGATATGATAGGTATAAAACAGCCAACCGGCTGCAACAAAATTTTTCTTTTATCGGGGTTCTACAACGACTGTATGTGTCTTTATTAGAAAATCCCCCATTACCTACAAATATTATAAATAACCATTGACATAGAGAAGAAGTAAGGACTAAACAGTTTTTAGTGCGAAGAAATTTATAAGAAGACGTACTTTCATGAAGCAATGGACGAACTAAATTAAGAACAATAATGCTCTCGTCACATAGAAATGCTTTATGAAGAAGATAAGGTTAAAACCACATAAAAGTAAAGTTATTAAATCCGACGAAAGGCTGGCAACTACCAACGAAATTACAGCTACATGGAGTAGTGCATTACGCGCCGCGAAGAGCTGCAACAGGTAATGTTGTGGTTGGCAGGAGAGCCAACACCGTGTTACTAGAGGAGGCCGAAATGCACGCGTTTTAGCTGACGCAGGCTGGCGTGAGGTCTGGAACAGGACAAGGAAATTAGAATTGAGAAAAACGGACGTAGCTGGTGGAATACTTAACTTTAATCCATTAATGGTGAACGTCGCTCTTGACGGTACATGATTCACAATATCAATAGTAAATGAATATGGCGCCTTGCTAGGTCGTAGCAAATGACGTAGCTGAAGGCTATGCTAAACTATCGTCTCGGCAAATGAGAACGTAAGTAGGCAGTGAATCATCGCTAGCAAAGTCGGCTGTACAACTGGGGCGAGTGCTAGGAAGTCTCTCTAGACCTGCCGTGTGGCGGCGCTCGGTCTGCAATCACTGATAGTGGCGACACGCGGCCGATTTAAAGGCTACCACCTAGCAAGTGTGGTGTCTGGCAGTGACACCACAGGTAACACTCACTGAAGATGACATCAGACTAAGAGGCTCACGTGCCGCAGTTGCCACAATGTGGACACGAAGCAAGTCGCGCCATCTAGTAACAGTCGAAGATAACAGTTGCTTAAATTACGAAAAATATATTAAATAGCAGATAAGTATTTATCTCACATATCAATAGCCCGTATTAAGCAAACTAAAAACGAAACAGCAACCGTTCGTTACATTTTAGTAAGAAACAATTACAATGCAATAAATTAAAAAGAGAGACGAAACGATGTTTCGGATAATGCTCTGAGGTAACAGAGGTGTCAGATTTAGGTATTTCTTAGTGACGGCTTTATACTGTTAAAAACATTTTATTATGCAATTGCAATGTTGTCCATTGAGAATGAAACCATCATTCAAAGAAAATGTTTGAAAATTTTTAATTATTCAGGAATATTAACTCTGAAGCCTTTCCTTTCTGTGTCCAGGATACTAACGTCATGAACTTCGTTGACTTCGGCACGTAATTAATGAATGATCGGCAAAGGACACGTTATATACGTTTCCACCTGTTTCCCTAGGAAATGTTCTTTGTACATAACAGAAATTATTCTTCAATGTGTTCGTCTGTTGCTACACATGAGTACAGTCGTCTGATAAATATGTTCGAAATAAAAACTGTTTGTATCTCTGTCTTTTTGTCTGAGTCTATGATTATTTATAATCTTTATACCTGCTTGCGGATTTTCTGATGAAGATACATAGTAGGTGTCTAAACATGGTAAAAGTAAAATTTTGTTCCAAACGGTTGTCTGTTTTGTACTTATCATATTCTTGTACGGTTCCTGCCTCACAGCCACGTTTAAAATTATAATAATATGAACATGACGAACCAGTCGACGTTTGACACACATCTTTAAGATGAAAAAGTGCACTGATAAAAATATAACGGCAGAAAAGATCAACACTTGGATGTACTAGAAGAAGTAGAGATTTGTAGGCACATTTTAAAAAATCCAAATAACATGTTAGATGATCAAATTGAGTTGTGGAACAGAAATTTTACTAGAAACTTCAGTGACTTTCTCGTTGGAATATAAGTCCACTGTTGGTTTTTCATTATTTCTCACAGCTTAGGACGCCCTCCCTGCCTACTGCTACGTTTATAGTTTACTTTCGGCCTTATAATACGTTTTGTAATATATTTTACTGGCTGAGCACAAACTAGGACCCTTTCAGTTTGAGAATGTGTTCTGCCGCCACATAAAAGTCAGAGGAAAGCGATGTATATAAAACCCAAATTGATATTGGTTCTCATTATAACCTCATTGTTATCCTACACTAAACCAAAACGAAGTATAGTTTTGATGTTCTCGTCTCCCTTTTCTAACGTGTTTTAGCTGTATTTTATAGGCAGGATAAAGTGACGTAAATGATACAAAATCATTTAATTTGTCTGTATATTTGAAAGAAGGAGAGTAACTGCTGGGAAAAAATTGGAAAGATTAGATAGTATTCGCTCCTTTAAAATGACACTGTATTTACTTTTTTAATGTTACAAACACAGGCAAGGAAAAAACAAAAAGCAATATACTTTTTTTGAACTTAAGTTCTTAAATACGACACGGCTTTTTCAAAATGTGATAGACATGTGATATTGCTATGTACACCGAATGCAGGAAGTTGGGATCTTAAAAATGACTTAGAGAGCTCACGAAATGATACATATGTATAACAGGGATATTTCTCTGGGTCTGTTTCTGGGATATAAACGGCATGTAACGTGCATCAGAGTGAACTACAGAAATCCCATTATTTGCTTTTCCTATTGATAATACTCTAAAATCAACCACCATTGGGTTAGAACTAATTACTATTGTACTTAATATATTCTCACGAACAGAAATAAGAGATACGCCAAAGAGAACGAATAAAGAGAATGAATCAGTAATACTTTTCCTTGAATATCAATGGGATAGTTAAATACAAAGCAATATCCTCTTTTGATGTTCCCCGACGCAAGTAGCGACATGACGAATTGGTAATTCGTAATTTACCTATCAAATTACTTTTACTGATAGTGCACTTCGTCTGCAGGCCACAAGTGGCCCATCGGGACCATCTGACCGTCGTGTCATCCTGAGCTGAGGATACGGATAGGAGCACACCGCTCTGCCGGTCGTTATGGTGATTTTCTTTGACCGGAGGCACTACTGTTCGCTTGAGTAGCTCCTCAATTGACATCACGTGACTTAATGCTTTCTCCTCGAAATGTATCCAGAATGTAATGCCGTGAGCCTATACATTCTGGATCGGTCATTAGGGTAGGATCTGGTATCGACTCTCCAATGGAATAGACATGATTCATGCGACAGTGAGTCACTTTTGGGAATCAAGATTGTTATATTTTGGAATGGAACGTATCATATTTGATTATATTAAACGTTTAAAAACGATTTCTTTGTGATAATTGTAACAATTTGAATATTTCAGCAGACTGAGCGCAATTTAGTGTGTGACACGAATTTGGTTGGTACGCAGTCGATGTCGACTAATTATAAAATCCAGTCCAAGTGCCAAAAATAAAAAAAAATATTCATTTTATTGTCAAAATATGGGCTAGTTACCTAACCTTCTTCAGTAAAAACTGGGCTGTGTAGTAATCAGTGTGGAAGTGGTTTAACACATTGTCACCAGAATGCGCTAGGTGCTAAGAGCCACCTGTTCTGAAGCAAAATCCGAGCTATGTGCCTGTACTGTTGTTTTTGTTTTAGGGTTCGATTGTGCTCAAGTTGCAGTGATTAGTCCTGTCTGTTGTGTTTACTATTGTGGTTTATGTGACAAATGAAACAAGAAAATGTCGGTAAAGGTATGAAGGTAGTGTTTCCCAAATAAATAAGAAGCTAAGAGCCGAGAAAAAACCATGAGAGAAATAAGAATGTTACTGTACATCAAAAACAACCTCGATCTAAGGCGGTATGTGTATATGACAAATTTAACGCCTTAGAACTAAGGCTTTTTTGAAGAACTTTGCTTGATTATGATTTTTTGTGCCGTTTTAAGCTAACCCGTGTTTAGATTATGCAGCCTACGTTACGTTATGTTTGGCTTGGTTTCTGGACTATATTAGACCTAGCAACTGTGTAGAGTAGCAAATTCGTGCCTTTAATTCCAGTGTTTGTTTGTTGTAGGTTTCATGCGGGTGCCGCTATCATTGTATAGACATTGCATTGGAACACAAATTATTTGCAGTCAATCAGTTGTGTGAACTAGGTGATATGGTTAGGCAAAACCCTTATTTGATGGGAAATGGAAGTGTAGGCAATGTTAGGAGAAGGTCTCATGGTTCTTATGAAGAACCCGAGGAGAGTCGCAGACAGACTAGTGTTTTATACGGTTCCTTTGCGGTGGTAAAGTCGTAGTCGTAATTACTTTTCTGACCATGTGAATATAAACGACATAAAATAGTCCTCTTCGTCATTAACGAAGCTAAATAATATAATCCATCTGCTTCATTCCAAACTCTCTTCTAAATTAACTTTGCAGGTTTGTTTATCATCACGAGGGAAAATAGCTGGTAGCTGAAATGACGGAGTAGATGACTGATGAGCTTCTTCCACATAAACTACAGTCAATAAAAAAATATGTACCCCAGATCTGCAAAAACTTGTATAAGTCAAATCAGCCACAAATCATTCGTCATAAGATTCTTCCCAGTCTACGAAATATTCTACAACATTTCCACTGATTTCGGAGCAGGAAAAAATAAAAACATCATTAACCTAAATTATTCATTTGTATATTAATACACTTGAGACAATATTCAGCTAAACACAAATAATTAGCTACAAAATGTGAGTCACATTCAGTTTTATTCATTCGTAAAGACAACTGGAATTTTATACATGGAGATAATAAGGAATGGGATGCCCCTAATATCGTGTCGAACCTGCTTTTTCCCGGCTTAGTGCAGCAGATCGACGTAGCGTGGAGTCAACGAGTCGCTGGAAGTCCGCTGCAGAAATACTGCAGAAATACCTCTATAGTAGTCCATAACTGCGAAGGTGTTGCCTGTGCAGGATTATGGGTACGAACCGACCTCTAGATTATGTCTCATAAATAATCGATAGGATTCATGTCGGGTGATCTTGGTGGCCAAATCATTCGCTCGTATTGTCCAGAATGTTATTCATACCAATCGCGAAAAATTGTTGTCCAGTGACACAGTACATTGTCATCCACAAAAATTCCTTCGCGGTTTGGGACATGAGGTCCATGAATGGCTGCAAAAAGTCTCCAAGTAGCCGAACTTAATCATTTCCAGTCGATGATCGGTTCATTTGAACCAGAGGACTGTGGAAACACAGCCCACACCATTATAGATCCACCATCAGCTTATACAGTGCCTTGTTGACAATTTGGTCCATTGCTTCCTGTGGTCTTCGTCACACTCGAACCACACTATCAGCTCTTACCAACTGAAATCGGGTCTCATCTGACGAGGCCACGATTTTGCAGTCGTCTAGGGTCCGAAAGAGGAGCTGCAGGTGATGTCGTACCGTTAGCAAAGCCACTCACGTCGATCGTCTGCTGCCATAAACCATTGACGCCAAATTTCGACGCACTGTCCTAATGGATAACACGTCGCACGTCTCGCGTTTTTTATGTCTTTATTTCACGCAGTTTGGCTTGTCTGTTAACACTGAAACGTCTACGCAAACACCGCTGCTCTCAGAAGGGAAGTGAAGCAGTTGCGTTGTCCGTGGTGAGAGGTAACATCTGAAATTTGGTATGCTCCTGACACTCATGATGCTGTGGATCTCGGAAACTGAAGTGCCAAATGATATCCCAAATGGAATGTCCCAAGCTTCTAGCTCCAACTACCATTCAGCGTCAGTTGGTGTGAGGGGGAAGTTGCATTACAGCTTCTGTCTTCCACTGCTGTAAGGATTGAGCGTTAGTAGTACTATTGTCTGTTGTAGCCTCAGTGTGATGAAAACTGCCATAGAGGAGGAACTGAAGGTTTCATAAGTTTATCCTCGGAAAATTTTTGTTGTACAGTAAAATTTCTGAATATGTCGATATGGTTTAAAAACTTGGGGTCAATAACAACTGTGTTCAGGTGCTGAGTTCGTACCAAAAGGTATTGTGGAACAGTGACGCTCGCACATTCTCTAAAACGTCATGCTGGGGAAAGTTGGACTCTTAGGAGCATGTCGGCAGAGTGTACGTCACCCGTGCCCACTTTCTTCAAATTGTTTCCTGGTACATGTGTATTATGCTGAAACATATTTTCGTAGCTTTTTGTTGGATTTGGTATTCTGGTTAATTCCCATTTGGAGATAGTGAACAGAGCTATAGTTGCTAGAAAATAGAGACCCAAGTGAAGCAATCGAAATATTTCCGTTCCACGTATTCTTCTGTTTATGTTGCGTAGAGGAGTCACAGCAGCGGAGGCAACCAGAAACATTTGTGCCTTGCATAGGAATAATGCCATTAAGCCAAGCACGGCAAGAAAATAAATTTCTCATTTGAAGGAGGCTCGTTTTAACATTTGTGACTCCACGTTCAGGAGGACCTCCAGGGTTTGACGAAGATCGTTTAAACTCAATCCACAATGATTCACGCCAGTGTACTTGAAAACTGGCAAATGTGATCAATTGTGATCATTTCACTGTGATCATTTCACTGTCGTGTGACAGGGGAAGTTCATGAATCGGGTATATGGATACCGCATGCTCTAAGCCAAAATCACAGGTCGGCCATATATGCATCTCCGCTTGCTCATGATCAATTGGCTCATGAACAAAACCGACTGTTGCTATCCTGTATCGAGAAATACTGTCTTAATGCTGACATAAGGAAAAGAGATGAATGACTGAGCCCAAACGAACCAACAACTTCTCATATACAGATCCTCACGCACCTATAAAAGATAGTGTTATGCATCTGGTGCAACAGCGACCGTGTGGTCTACTACGAATTTCTTCCCCGATGTGCAGCTATTACTGCTGACGTTTTGCAGACGTAATGCAAGAAGATCGACCGGGAGGACTCCGTGAACTGATGCTACACCAGTGTAACGCCTGCCTGCATTCTGTTACACTGACAAAAACACTGTACAGGAATTGGGTAGGTAAGTCATTCACTAGCAGTGTTATTTACCTGCTCTTGGACCCTAAGATATTCACCTTTTTCCGCTTTCTTTCAAGGAACTTCCGTTCAGAATGAAAATGTACTCGCTACGAGCTCTTCGCCTCAAAAACCACGTGATATCACATAGTTGTGGAATCAAAAAGCTATCGCACCATTGGGATGCTGTTGTAAGTATTGAAGGATAATTGTTACCGACGAAAATAGTCTCTGTTATTTATATCTATTGCGTTTATTAAACTTACGGAATAACTATACGAGCTTAGGCTTATTCTTATACCAGTATAGTTACAGGTCTGTAACCAGTAATAAGAAAAGGAAGTCTGAAAAAGTGAAGCATTCTGCTCGGACGTTACGACAGTTCTGCCGCCTTTATGCTAAACTGAAGCTTCTTAACAAGTCATACACAGTATATTAGCAGTAAATTTGATAGTGAATATGTGAGAAATCAAGTTAGGTCAGAATACAAACCCTAAACACCTGCATTTCTTATTGCATCTGAACTGCATTATCGCCATTATTTCATTTTGCCCCTACTATAGTTTGCAGATGTGTTTGTTCTTGTTCATGTCTTTGTAACTTGGGAAAGAGACATTATTCATCAAAGGCACCGACGTAACCTAAACAGTCTTGTGGGACAGAACGACTGTGGGTAAACATAAGTTCGGCGCAAGGACAGATCTTGTCAGCGACATATTTCGTATAGCTACTGTCATTGATATAATAATCGATTTAGACTTGTGTTAGCCATTCACTCACAAGTATGCATGTTTTTACTTTACGTTTAATAAACTAGCCACATTGAACCTTAGCAGTAAAGCTATAAACAAAGAAATGGACATCATTGTTCAAGTAGGACCACCTAGTGGATACGCAGAAAAATCTATCTGTGAAATGGGTGAAAAAGTAGCATTGACTTGCCAGGTTCAGCTTTTCATTTAGCACGTGTTTCATCATGCTTCCTGTTGGTTTATATTTATTACCCATCGCTTCCGGTCAGTTAATATGATGTTGTCACTGTTACACTCGACTTGAGATTAATATATCTGTTCTAGCAACCCGTCTTGTTAGTGGTTATCAGCTCCTTATGTTAGTTTTGTTGAATATTTTGTGTAATAATTTTTTCGCTTTACTCACTTCTGGCCACTTACGGTTCTTTAATAGAGGTAAGTGCTGCCTTTCTTCCTTTTATGTACCTTTGGTTATACTGTACATCGTTTGGTCATACAGTAATTTAACTATGTCCCAGTTATGCATTTTTTTTGTTGCCCTGTGACTGCCTCTAAGAGCCATGTGTTCGGAAATCATCCTGTTGCTTTACTCGTCACCCTTTACTTAACTCATAATTTGATTCCAAATCATCATTTGTTAGTATGTCATGTGCTTCAGCTGGACATCTATGCTGTATGCGAATTTAATCTGATATAGAGCTATTACTTGCTTGGATACTACTCACCTAAATAAAGTTCAAGTTTTTATGCTTTTCGTTGTAGGATTATTCCTTGAGAGGGAGTGTTTTAAGGTTTTTGAGGAGTTAGTAATTGATAAACATAATGAATTTGAAAAATTCTTCGCTGATTGTTGCACTTTTTCTTCCTCATTCAGGTTAGTGTGCTACCACGTGGTTCTCAAAAAAGTCATCTTTTCTATGCGAATCCTACTGTCCTTATATGGGCAAGATTTTGCATTGTTGGACATTCTTCCGTATTCTTGTGGAAAGCATTTATAATGGTCATAAGGCCTGTCATGGCTCTTAATGCCTAAAGCTGTAAATCTGTTTATACACTATTGTCCAAAGTGCGGCGCTTCGTTTTGTTAGGAATATTCTAGTGCTATTCGGCCCCTGTCAACTTTTTTGTCGTTGCTCTTATGCGCCCTACTGTAATTGTATTTTGTATTGTAATGATATTCTGCGTTAATAGTAAATTCATATACTGGCTTCTGAGCCTCTGATTATTATAAAATTCAATTATGTATTTAGTGTTCGGTAAAGATGCCTCTCCTTAACCCAGTTTTCCCTACTCGTGGCCCTGTTTTTTTTTTTTTTTCTTTTTTGTTGTTGTTATTGTATACCGTCTTCAGATTAATCAATTCATCTTATGCTTGTTTGTTTGTACGAATATTGTATTATCAGTGACCTACAATTTCACCATTTTTTTCTTGGCAGTCTTGCTCTTCCCTCTACCCTTTCTTCTCTTTCTTTCCTGCCGCTCAACGTTAACGTACGTGTTATGGGTCACGTTCTGTTGTGACATACTTGTTCTTATTATACATACTTAGGTTCAGCCTTAGGCCCTGTTCCTACTTTATATTATTTTATTTTCGTTATTAATCTGCTGTTGATAAGCTGCTGATTTACTTATGCGGTCGTATACAGCGTCACAGTACCAATTAAATCCCTCCAACTGGTGGCAGTTCCCTAAGATTCGTAAATCTGCTAACTGAATCATGTATGCTTTATGCACTGCTGTACATACAATTGTTTCTACAATATCTTTAGTTTGATATTTAGGTCCTTATTCCTATTATGGGCTTAGTGATTCGATATCAAGTTGTTCAGTTGTTTCTGAGTCCATAAGATGGCGCCATTATTCTTAAACATTACGGCAGTTTGTGGTAAGTTCTCTTCATTAAGCTTTGCTACGCTGTGATTCTGTCAGATCAGTTCTGATGCTGACGGTTGGCACATCTGACTCAGTAATCTGTGTAAAAATTTTTCTATTTGCTATTTCTACCCTTCGAGCATTCTTTGTAACACCTTTCATAAATTTACTTTAATTGGCCTCCTTCCCTTGTGCTTGTTTTTATAACTTTGCATTTTTCCTTTCCAGGTCTTTTAATGTAGGGCTGTGCCCGAAACGCGTCAATAAATAAAATTTTTGAACAGAAAGTGAGCAGCTATTCTAGCGACGTATTCACCAGTGACGTAACTCTCCTCCTGTTTAATTCATAGCTGCAGCCTCCCGCGCGACATCCTGTTGCAACTTGTGTTATAGACTCGAGGGCAGAAGACGGATAGGACAAACACATAGAGGATGGTGAGATCAGCATAATTTTGATAACCATGACGCACACACACACAATATATATATATATATATATATATATATATATATATATATATATATGATGGCTGTATTTTAATGTTCGAGTATGTTCCTATTTGTAACTACAAAAAGGTTGTCGGCCGAGTGTGCCATGTTGTGCTTGTTTCCTGACTAATGAGATACATGCACTTTGCTACAGCAGTCTGTATTACATGGAATAATAAACCAGTCATGTTAATTTTTGCCAGAAGTTAAAAAAATTTGCAGTAACAAAAGCACAGAAACTGAAAAAATGACGAACAATAGTCCCATGGGAGGATTCTAGCCACCAAAACCGTTGGTTGTGATTACAGGAAACATGGTAATTCTAGAACTCCTCGGTCAAAAAGTGAGTACTGTAATAAGGACTGAGAACTCACGAAATCTTCAAAAAATGGTGTCCGAATAGATATCCTGATGACATCGTGGCACATACCATAACATGAGCATGTTCCATTCCATAAACAATTTGAGTGCTACGCCATAGCGATACAAATAAATACCAAACCCCAATATATGCACCCAGTAATATTTATTTCCATCGTTATGCTTTATATAACACGTTAGAATATGGCTCAGCCTCACTCCAGAAGTTTCTCAGCAAATCATAGTTGTAGCCCTATATTCCAGAAGGATGATACTTTGATCTATGGAAAAAATAAAAGAATTTAATGAAGCAAATTATACAGAGATTGGAAAATGTAAGCATTTCACTGGATAACGACAAATGCTAATTTGATATGAAAGAAGCAAAGTTCTTAAGACAAAATTTAAAGGAGGACTTCGCCCTGATCCTGATACAGTAATTGCCATTAATGAACTTCTGATTTCACAAAACGAAAAGTAACGTTAATGTGCATTAAGGATGGCGAATTATTTGACTAAGTAGGCCTAAATATCAAATCCTTCTGAACTGACAGCTCCTTTACAGCAGTTGTAACGGAAAGAAACTGAATGTAAATGGTATTTGAGACAACAGCAAACACTTACGAAAATAGAACAATAGCTCCGAACACACTCAGTGCTTCATTATTATAGTGTAGTTGAGGAGGTGAAGTTTTCAGTTGATGCCAGCCAAAGTGCTATAGGAGCTGTCTTACTAAAAGGTGAACAACAAGTTGCATATGCTATTAAGTCTGTGTCACCAGCACAGCGGTTACACCCACCAACAGAAAAAGACTCTATGTCAATTATATTTGCAAGCAAAGAATTAGATGAATATTTTTACGAACAGAAGCTGATTATTGAAACTGATCACAAACACCAGGAGACAGTTAAAACGTCATTGGAAGGTGCCACTGCAAGACTAAGATGCATTATTTTGGAAATTTTGCAATAATCTCCTAACGCAATTTGTGCTAAAGCGTAAAATATACCAGTACCTGATGTTCTAAGTAGAGACTGAAAGGAACAAGAAGATAAATTAGAAAACGAATAACTAGAAGTACTGGTAGTTTTATACTGGTAGTTTTACCTGTCATGGAATAATTGTCCTCTCACTGAAAGAAGCTGTTTATTTCTACCATATGTAATGCAAGGATTTCCAGATGCAATTAAGATTATTCCACAACAATTGTCACATTTTTGGACCTTTAAAGAAATGACAACCCATGCAGAAGGAACTTTGGACAAAGATAAAATGATGGTTATAGTAGTACAATTAATTGAAAGCCACTGAAATCAATCCATGAAGGGCACCTTAACATGGATAACTGAAGAGAGTTAGAGAATATATGTACTGGAAAACATGACACCCAGCAGAACTTCGCCTCCTCCCCTAGATACTGTAGGCAGACAGGGAGGATATTCTGGAAGCCTTTGAGTGCTTCCTCCGCTAGGATCATGCACTGGATAGCCTGTAGTGGACTCAGTGTGTTAGGACAATGTTTGACCGCCGCACAGATTCCCAAATGTAAAATAATGAATAAAGTCCAGTATCGAAAAGCATTTACGGCTACATATAGCGAATAACGCACGCCCCTGAAGGAACTGCATGCCGATTTTACATTGGATACTCAGCGGCATCATGTCCAGAAGTAGCTGAAATCATCAAGAATCTCTTGAGCTGCGAGTAATTCCGCGCGATTTAAACGGGGTGCAGATAATTAATGGTTACAAAAAGTTTACCAGATAGGGATGGACACAATATTTTCCTTTTTGCATCAGTGTTGAAACTGGTTTCATGCGTCCTATGACGAGTTCCTCTCCTGCGTGAACCTCACAATCTCAGAGTAGCACTTCACCGACATATTCGTATCTCTGTCTTCCCCCACCGTTTTACACTCTACAAATTCATCAAGTGGAAGTCATTCCTTGATTTCTTAGCATACGTCATGTCGATATATCTCTTCTCCCTGTCACTGTTTTCAATACGTCACTCTTCCCGCCGTTCAGTGGAGAACATCTTCATTTTTTATATCAGCGGTCATACTCTGGGATACGTATTACGGACGAATTAATTATATTATCATCGTCTGCCCGTTCTTGTGGTACTCGGATAGCGTTGAAATTATTTCTTTTCCGTATTATTGCACTAAGGGATACTCTCTGAACTAATGGGTAAGTGTGCAGGTTCATATTCTGCCGTGTTTAAAATGAAAGTTGAATTGTCATCACATGTAACTGCCGCTCCACGTAAGGTCTAACGTCTGTCTCTCTCTCTCTTTCTCTTTCTCTCTCTCTCTCTCTCTCTCTCACTCACACACGCACGCACACACACACACACACACACACACACACACACACACACACGCACACACACACATACTCTGGACTTCTTAAAGACCATCACTTCTTTTGACTGACATACTTTCTGAACTGGAAGGAATTTAATAAGAATAATCGTTTATGGAGCGATTGAGTCTACTTACTCCAACGCGCTAAATTACTAAGTAAATCTTTATTTGCTCTCTCGCCACGTAGCTTTGAGGAGCTCGCGTGGTGAACTGAGAGTCCCGTATTGGTGAGTGTAATCTGTTACGAGCAGCTGAACTTTTCCATCAATTACCTCCAGTAACAAGAAGCGCAGTGAATAGGACTTTGGCACGGAATGCGGAAGGATCAAGTTTCTAACTCTCTTCAAATTCCTAGTTTGAATGTTTGTGGTGTCCCAAAATAACTCTAAATTATCTGGGAGACGATTTCATTAAGATCGATTGGTTGAAGCGTATTGCATCCAGCTCCAAAAATATGCTTTTTTTCTGTTTAAGAGCCCGTGTCAAAATAATTTTTTTCTTTAGTGGGTTGACTGAATTGGAAATGATACACGAGTGTTGTACATGATTATTTTAACTGTAGTAAAAGGACCAGTTAAAATTTTATACTGTTTACAAGCTGTAAACTTAACAGTTAGTAATAACACTTCGGTTTATAACCTTTCGCCAGGGTCGTTAGTCGTAGAACTATACATGATTGGTTTCTTATTCAATTTCTATTCAACATTTGTAGATTGCTTATTTACACTAATACAATGTGGATTTGCTTCTGTTAACTGTTCTGTTATGGATGTCAAACGTTAATTTATTTTCTCGTTTATAGCTGTAAATTGCTCAATTTCGCCGTTGAATTGTCTGCTAACCGCTTCATCAGTTCGATTATTCCCTATGTGATCCTCGTAGTACCTAATCTGATTTCTCATCGTTATCATTCCCTGCTCGGCAATAAATTACTCATTTACAAAAGATAAAAGTTCTGATTTCCATACAGTGTAATGCTGCGTAGAAATGATGTTCCATTCCAGTTTTACTATCAGGTAATTCTACAGGCTGTAGAGGTTCCGACATTTGAATTACCATTGGACAGCAAGAATTTATTTATTTATTTACATTACGCACAAACGCTCAATAATGCTCATTGTGGATAACTTTGACCTATTTGATAATGAAAAAACAAAATGGATTATGACCTGTTGCATTGCCTTTAGAGGACATCACATTTCCACGTAAGAACCAAAAGTGATTGAAGCTTATGAATGACCAGAAGAGGTTGTGGCAGTCGTGGGTGAATACATCGCAAACTTCACAGAATCGTAAACGGTGATGGAATATAACCATTGTAAATATTTCTAATTAACATCACATTTCCTCTTAAGAAACACAACGTGATTGAAACTTATGAACGACCAAGAGAGGTTTTGTCAGTCGTGGGTGAATATATTGCAAACTTCACAGGATCAGAAACGGTGATGGAATACAGCCAATGTAAATAATGTGCTCAATTTGCAAAAGTAAATACAGCAACAAATTATGGAAATTTTTTCTAAAGACGAAAGAAAAATAAGTTATTTCAATGGCGAGCCTTGGACTCTCCTTGTGACTCTCTGTAATAACGACCCTGTTTCGTAGACTGTTTGCTTAAGCGTTACTTCGTGGAACCACACCAACTTAGATAACGAAATTTCCATACTTTTTGTCATGTTGCCCAGCATCTTTTCCTATCTCGTGCTAATCTTTTCACATTAGGGGTAACTGCAACACGTAACATCATCTGCAGTTTGTTTTGTACATTGTAGTCTTGCCCTGTCCCACTACTTAACTCCTCTTCTGTTCTCTACAGCACCACTTTTGCTATTTACGGATGTCGTAATAGATGCCCTTTTAAATAAAATTGGTGTCGGACCAGCCTTGAACCCAAATTTCCTTGTTGTTGCAAGCGGTCCCTTTAACCACCTCGGCTGTCCATGCACGCATCCTAGCCGACATAAATGTTCATGTGTAGCACTGTCTACATTCGTATCTCACAGTTTCCTACATTAAATCCCCGATCTGGCTAAAATTCTCACATGATACTAACAGTCAGCATATCCATACCTAACGCAGCTGATGCCGTTGCCCAACGAAAGTAAAAGGTTAGAGGTAGGCTGGCGCAGGTCAAAAACACAGGTCAGTAATTTAATGCTGCAAGTACCAAACACTGTCACGGAATGGAGGAAGAAGCTTCCAAAACTGTATGTCTGGAGCGTAATACTATGTGGATGTGAGTTGTGTGCAACGAGGAATCTGCAAGTATTTGAACTGTGGTGATATATACTTTCGTCAAATATTACAGGGACAAACATACAACGGGGAGAGGAAAATAGTTTTCGTTTCATGGAATAATAGAACAACAGAATGGCGTATTACGCTCTGGGTGTAATAGAATCATTTAGAAGATATCTTCGAAGCGTGAGGTACAAAATGTTGAACGAATTATGACTACAGGTTTCATTGTTACCTCGTCGAATACGTTTTTAACATTTTATTGGTGAGAAGCTTTTCTATATCTTTCTTTGCAGATTTCTGGGATGGCGGATGATAATATTTAACCGGGCTTTTAGGAAAATTAGTGCCATCGGCAGGTTCAGCACCTAGTGTTAACGGGACAGCGTGCTGGTATAAAAATCTTCTAACTGTCTATCTTTGTCCCTGGGACCTTTAATGGTTGTTTGGTTGTTTGGTTTGGGGAGGGGACCAAACAGGGAGGTCACCGGTACCATAGATTAGGAAAGAATGGGGAAGGGGATTGGCAATGTCCTTTCAAAGGAACCATCCCGTCATTTGCCTGAAGCGATTTAGGAAATCAGGCTGACCGGACCCGGGTTTGAATCGTCGTCCTTCCGAATGCGGGTGTAGCGTACTGACCACTGCGCCACCTCACTCGGCGGGACCTTCGACTTCAGTGAAACACAAATTAAGCTCTCGTTAAAATTTTGCTGATATGTGGGGCTAAATATTATTGATCTTCTTCATGTATTTTCTGTGAAATCTGTTGATATATTCTGCAGAAATTAATCGACATTAAAAATTAAAAGAAAACTTAAAATAAAAGTAGGTATTTATTCCTGACTTCATATATATACTGCTCAGTATTGTAGCTGCACACCGCCGCTTCAGGATTGCGGTTGATTTAGCGTTTCGGATTCCGTAAGTTCGGGATTTCTCAGCTCATAAATTAGACAACCTGCACATACACATGCAGAACAAACATGTTCAACACCTTACACGATGTCTGTGTGGAACCGCAGCTTCTGTAGGAGACGAAGATCTCTGGAAAATTCAGCTATGTTTTCTGTGAATCCTCGCTTGGTGTTACGGGTACAAACCAACAGTCCAAATAAAATAGAGCAAGTGACCCAGATGATGCCTATTTTCTTAGTGCACAATATAAATGCCTTCTAGTACTGATTAGCGGAGTAGTTTGCTTCGCTCATCGTTTCTGAATTTGCAAGATGGTTACTTAGCACACAGAGGCGGTATGTGAAATAAATGCAATCTTAAATATGATTATTTCTCATTTGAATTGATGTGACGCTTCCAGTCTCTATTGATGGCTATAAAAATACTTCAGGGAGTCTGATTTCTACACAAAAACATGAAAATAAAGTGAGAGATCTGTCGGAAATGTGTTGGGGGTGGAAGGGGGGCGAATCGAAACATTTTACACACGAACCTGGACATTTACATATCTGGTGTGCTTACTTAAGAATCTACAGAATAAATTAAGCGTACAACAGCGAGCTGCAAGTCACAAAAATAAACTGAAAGAGGATACTTTTTCAACTAAATAAATATTAGACAAAGGCTCAATTTCAGCTGTAGCCTGTCTCATATAGTCTGCACTATTCCATTTATGGAGTATGACCGTGTCACGAAAAACATGTAAATATGATCACTGCCACTCACTAAATCCAATCAGGCATCCCGCCATTTTTGCCCTACCTACGTCCTAATTGAGCTTCAACCTCTTGATACAAAGAGACAAGCATGAGTGTTTGGTGCCAGATGTCATATCGAAATCTCCCCTTCGTCATTTTCGGCGCAGGAGATGAAAAGCGACACTAATACCCAACATAAACAGAAATAGCACCCGCCCGGCTAACCGTGCGGTCTAACGTACTGCCTCCAGGGCGGGAAGACGCGCCCCGGCACGAATCCGCTCGGAGGATTAGTGTCGAGGTCCGGTGTGCTCGGCAGCCTGTGGATGGTTTTGATGGCGGTTTTCCACTTGCCTCGGCGAATACGGGCTGGTTCCCCCTATTCCGCCTGAGTTACATTATGTCGCTGACTGATGTGCAAACACTGTCTCCACGTACGCGTACACCATAATTGCTCTACCACTCAAACATTAGGGTTGCACTCGCCTGGAATGTGACGTACCGAGGAGGGTCCCCTGGGGGCCGAACCGCGCAGTAACCCTGGGTTCGGTGTGGAGTAGCGGTGTAGTGAGTGCACTACTGTAGCCTGTTGTGGGGTTGTGTACCACTGAGACTTATGGCGGGGACGAAGCCTCTCCGTCTTTTCTGTGTCACCAGTTCAATACAATACAATACAGCACAAATAGCTCCAAATTTGCTAACATGCACTTTTTGACTACTTCAGATGTGCCCACAAGTGGGTGGCGTTCTGAAGGTGGTAAAAAATACGTAAAAACCACCATCTAGCGCTACTTTTTGCTTTTAGTACTACGTACTTATTCTTCATTTATACATAAATGGTAACAAATGTACTAAATATTGTTTCGGTGCTGTGGAAAAGACCTTTTCGTATTGCACTCGAAATTCTCATCGGAATTTACAGAGATGTACACACATCAAAATATTTAAGCTGAGTTCCTTACTTGGAACTTGGTTGTTGCAGGTTAATGTTGAACAGGAGCCATCAGTGTTAAAATTAGTGAGTATTACTGACAATGAATTACAAAGAAAAATTTGCATTACTGAAACTGACCGCATTTCGCCTAACCTTACACGTATTACGGACAAACGGTACTCGAGAATTACATACAAATTGGGACACAAATAACGTTTCTTCGCCTTCTTCTTTGATGGACAAATGTGACACGTCTTCTTTCCATTCCTAATTAGTTTGTTCTCCTTTTCCAGGTTCTCTAGGAGAAGTACCTCAGCTCCTAGAATCCGACAGACAGAAAATCTCAGTTCTCGTGGAAGGTATTTGTTCATCATTCTTATCCTCAGTGAAGGTTCGATCAATTCTTTTGCCAGACCTTTCATGAAGCTTTTCCTGGTAATTACGGTTCTGTCCTTGAATGACAGGTGAACAGTATATGTATTGATAACACTCATATCAAGAATACAGAAAAACACAGACATGGGCCAGCGATGTGTACGGTAGCTTAAAAATATTTAGCACAATTATCATTTACAATATCCACATCATCCTTTGCGTCAATGTAGTGAGCTATAATTACGATTTTACACTTTCGACATCATCTTCTATGGAGTGATTCATTGTTGATATAAGAATTACTGCTCTTCCTGTCTTGTGCATGTGGGAAAAGAGCGTTATGTGTTTGGTAAACGCATACAGCAATTGTTTCAACTTCCATGTCCACAAGAAGGCAATAACGATGCAGGAATTTCATTTTGGTTCTTTTTATTTGTTCCTACTACGGACAAACCATTTTTCCGTGGTACATTTGCTCCGGTACCACGCTCCGCGGGTTTCGAATCCGCGCCAGACGCCATTGACCTCGATTACCAGTAGAGCGCTTTGCAGCCGTCGCGCCGTAAGCCGTGGCCACGCGCACTCCTGGCCCGCGTATAATGTGAGGGTTGGAGTCCTGCATGACCGAGTAAGCGAGCACAAAATACGAGATGGGGCGAGCACTAGCTAACTGGATAGGCTGCCCGCATTAGTTCCAGTGACCGAGCTTAGAAGCCGTGCCCGAATATGTAGCACGTAACTTCAAACACATTACACGTGTCATTATCCGTGTGAGAATGCAGCCAGTACGGGCTTATCATTTGAGGTGTGTCTCTCTCTGTAATCATGCAACGTGAGGAAGCCAGTGCAGTAAGATGTAAGACTGAAACCAATGTTTACACATTGAAGAAACGTGAAGGTCTAAAAAGCCAAGTATGGAGTACATTTCTGTTGTTCAGTGCATCTACTGGGTACGTATCGTGCATTAACTGCTCTTCATTATTGTGTTTCCAGTCGGGAACCACTAATTTAAAGAAACACAGTTGCAAGAAACCTCACAAAGATACAGCTCCTTCAGGGATACCGGCAGTAATAAAAATAGTATTACAGCAAAGTGTGTTGCAATACGTGCTAAAGATATGAGACCTTTTATTGCTGTTTCCGATGAAGGTTTCAGAGAACTAGGCCAAGAATTAACACATATATCTAGGTTCGCATTATGGAGAAGTTAACGTGGCACAAGTCATGCCACATCCCTCTACTATAAGCAGATACGTCAAAGAACAAGCTGATGCAACAGGAAACAGCATAATGCTATGGCGCCTTGCTAGGTCGTAGCAAATGACGTAGCTGAAGGCTATGCTAACTATCGTCTCGGCAAATGAGAGGGTAATTGTCAGTGATCCATCTCTGGCAAACTCTGCTGTACAACTGGGCGAGTGCTAGTAAGTCTCTCTAGACCTGCCGTGTGGTGGCGCTCGGTCTGCAAACACTGACAGTGGCGACACGCGGGTCCGACGTATACTAATGGACCGCGGCCGATTTAAAGGCTACCACCTAGCAAGTGTGGTGTCTGGCGGAGACACCACAGCTACTTACGCAGGTACAACATGCAATCATTAACATAATCGTTTTTGCATAGTTAGTGGATAGTGTATTATAGAGAAACGGGAATGTTATAATTCGTATAATATCTCACTAACGTAAAACACCCCGTTTTTACGGGAACGTTTCGATGATTTCCACATCAGTTCTTTATCACTTGCCTCATTTGTTTATTATCATAGATCCTTCAAGTAGTGTGTCATCACCACCCAGAAAGAGAGATCATTTCAAGGAATGAAGGAACAACATATCATCCACAGCAGACGACGTAGATCTCTACATTTTAATGCACCCCGTATATGATGATGTCATCTTAAAGTGGTGGAGCAAACATGAAACAAATCTGGCTGCAGTTGCAAGACGTATTTTACGTATCCCAGCAACAAGCGCACCTAGTGAAACATGCTATAGTACAGCCGGCATGTTACTAACAAATCGCCGCAGTCTATTAAATCCGGAAAGCGTTACTGATTTACAGCTGATCAACAATAACTATAATTTTCTTACTGTTGGAAACAAGTGAAAAGTATGACAAGTTACGTCTGTAAATGTTTAATGTTCTTTGTGTGCTTCCTTTATGAAAATGGTTGTCTTCTAGATTGCAGGGACAGCACTTATTTAATGTTTCCTATTAATGAAAGGAAAAATATTGTTTCTTTTTGGGAATGAGACTCGTCTGCTATCCGCGATTATATTGAAATATCATTTTACTTTCCAAGTGCTTTATGAATTTAGCTGTATCGCGTACTCGTTCTTGGAAACGTTACTTTTCTATTAAAAGACAGAGAGAGAGAGAAATACATTGTGCGTGCGTATGTGTGTGTGTGTGTGTGAGAGAGAGAGAGAGAGAGAGAGAGAGAGAGAGAGAGGCGTTAGATTTGTACAGTACAGTGCAGCCAGCCGAGGCGAGGCAAGGTGAGACGTCTGCGGTGACCGGTCATGCTCTGTTATCCGCGTGTCCGGAATCCGGACAACAGACATGGGGCGAGTACGTGACCGAGCCGAGAGGTGTGAGGCCGGACACGAGCGGCTCGGTCCCCCCCCCCCCCCCCCCCTTGGTCAAAGGGCGAGCCGTGACCGGTCAAAAACTGAGATACTGAGCGTTGCAGCACTCTAGTGAAGGCGCCACGGTGGAGCACGTGGTCCAAGCGGCCAATAGCGACGTACCCTATCATGGATTTAAGCGCCTGCCTCTCGCTCAGCGAGGGCGGACATGCCGCCGCCGTCACCCCCCGACCACCTTCTCCAGTTTACCGATGACACCGCCTTCCTTGCCCTTGCCCCCATCCTGCAACGCTCTCAACACCTTCTCCAATCCCATCTTGACCGATTCACCGCTTGGTGCAACCAGTGGTTACTCAAGGTCAATCCTTCCAAAACCAAGGCGATCATTGTAGCCAAAACCACCCCTTCCTTCCGCCTCCTTGATTTCTATCTCACTCTCTATGGCCGTCCCATCGCCCTCGCTCCCACCCTTAAGTACCTTGGCGTCACCCTCGACCGTCGCCTCTCCTGGACTCCCCATCTCCAGACAATCCAAGCCAAGGCACGTTCCTGACTCCATCTCCTCAAGCTCCTTTCCAGCCGTACGTGGGGTCTGGACCCCTCCACAATCCTCCACACCTATACATCCCTCATCCGCCCTATCCTTTGTTACGCCCATCCCACCTGGATCTCCGCCCCCCCTACCTTTTATAAATCCCTCCAAATCCTTGAACGCCATGCTCTCCGCCTTGCCTATCGCATTCGTCTCCCCTCCCCCACGCGGATCCTGTATGATCTCATCCCCTTCCCCCACCTCCTCCTTTTCCTTGAAAGGATACGGATCCTGTCCTCCCATAAACTTGATCCTCCTCACCTGCTCGTATCCCCCATCCTCTCCCACCCCCGCCCGCTGCCGCGCCTGTATTCCCACATCCCACCCGATCTCCATCTCTCCACCCTCCTTACCCTCTCCCAAGGTGGCTTCCGCCAGCTCCCTCTCCCTGATGATGTCCTCGTCCCCTCCATCTACCCCTCCTATCAACTGTGACCCTGCCCCACCCCCCACTTCCGGTGTCCTTTCCTTTTGGCACCCTCCTTCCCTTCTCTTCTTTTCCCTTCTTTTTCCTTTTCCCCGTCCCCTCCCTCCCCCTCTTCCCCTGGGCTTCCTCTCCCCCTTCCTCCCTCCCCCCTATCTCCCCTGCCTGTGGCATCTCTGCTCTCCCCTCTCGCTCTCCCACTCCCCTTCCTCCTCCTCCTCTCTTGGCAGGTCCCCGGACTCGCACACGCATAGTGAACATTTGCGGGCCAGAGATCATCGCCTTCTGTGTCTCGTGTGTGTGACGTCGTTTAGTGTTTTTGGTGTCCGCCATCCCACTACTACGTTCACTTGTGCCGTCGGATTCATCAGTGTTCTGTGCGCTGTGCCAACGTGTTTTCAGTGTTGTTATCGTCATGTGTGAACGACTCCGTGTTTTTTTTTGTCTCTGTGACCGCTCTCTTTTGCCCGTCACTTTGTTCATTATCATTCTCCGTTCATATACTGTTGTAAACGCTATGGCTGAAGAGCGGCGTAATGTGCTGCTGCCAGCCTACCTGATTTGTACAGGTTTTAAAATAACAATAAAGTAAAACAAAAAAAAAAAGCTCAGTGAGTCCCCTCTTGGCAGGTCCCCGGACTTGTACACGCTACGTGGACATTCGCGCGCCGGAGATCATCGCCATCAGTTTCTCGCGTGTGTGCCATCGTGTTTGTGTTAGTGTTCACCATCACACTCCAACGTTCACCTGTGTCGTCGACTCATCGGTTTTTGTGCGCTGTTCCAACGTGTTTCAGTGTAACTTTCGTCGAGTGTGAGCGGCTCGGTGTTTTGTATTTCTGTGTCTACTGTTTTTTGCCCGTCAATCTATTATGTATCTTCTTCATGTTTTTTCTCATTGTCAACTTGAAGGCTGAAGAGCAGCGTAAGATGCTGCTGCCAGCCTACCTATGTATCTGTATAGGTATAAAAATTACAATAAAGGACAAAAAAAAGCTCAGCGAGGCAGTCTGGTATTCGCGTGAGGCTATCGACATCTCGCCTACAGACAACTTGTTTACTTTACTTTGTTTCCGTGTACGAGTGGACGTTGTGGATTTGTGAGATTTTCGCTTGTGAATCCGTTTTCTTCTTGCGTGTTGTTGTTCGTAAAGTCTTGCTCGGTCGTCCGTCGTTGTTCTTGTCTGTCCTTTCCCGTTCATTTTGTTTGTTCGCGGTGAAAATGGACCGTCGCTAGGGGTATATTACACGAAACAGATTCTGGCAGAAGTTGCCTCCATTAAAAGTTATCTGTTTGTGGGGAAATTATCTATTCTTAGTTATGGTATGTTTAGGGATATTTTACTTTTTTTATGTCATAGGTTCTCAGAAACCTTCTTCATCTGTGTTACAGCCCTCTATGGATTTGGATACTGAACACGAATAATGCGCAACGGATTCTTTTGGAGGGATCAATGAAGGAGTTTTCTGTCATGGAACACAGCAAACCTATTGGCAGTCTGTGCCATTAATATTTGTAATTGTTAAAGGGGATCGGGTTTGTTCAAGCATAGCATACTGAAGTTATTCTGAATAAATTTGCTTTATTTCTTTCATAATTTAATATAATGTTAGGTGGAGGTGAAGCCTCTTATTACTTTACACAACTGCACGCAAGACGCTCGATATTTCTGGGAAACGTGGAATTCTTAACAGACGGGATTGCATCTCATTAGCCACTCGTAATTTTCCTGCTACTTTAATATTAAAACACATAGGACAGGATAGACAACGGCTCAAACTTGCACCTAGTGCACAGATTCAATACTAGCATGCAATGCGGTGAGGACAGAGATCGGCTTGGCACTAGACGATAAAGCTTTCTTTTCTATACTCCTATTCTGTATTGTATAGCAACTTCAGTTATAATTTAGTCAGTATCAAAGGATACTGCATGTGTACATGGTGGCTATGACTACGTGGGTTCAAAGTGGCTTTCCACATGCTTACAAGATTTTAATGAAACGGTTGAAACTGTGTAAATGCCTGTACCGTGAGGCGGTAGCAGTTTATTTAAACAATCTATTGCTTCCACTCGAGTTTCTCTATAGGCGAGCGTAGATGCCTTGTTACTAGTTCGTCACACGTGGAGCACGTGGCCCCTATTTGTACACAGAAAACACACATTAAAAATCAATAAACCCTTCCAAAATTCCTAACACAAATAAACTGAAAGTCACACGGTTTGTTACCTAACTCTATCGTACAGATGGACAATTTCAGTATCCAAGCCTAACGTTGCCTACTCCGTGGCGTGAACACAAAGACATACATATATCACTCTCAATACACCAAAATCATAAAACAGAAAATAATCAAAATAACCATGAGCGGAATCATTGGTTTCCCTATTCAACGCTGGGCTGAAAAAGAGTGGGTTAGTCACAAATATCTAGTATTGCAATACCTTTTTCCATTACCAATTGATACGGACACGCTGAAGGCACGTCCACTCGCTTACCCTCTTTTCGCAGAACAGGCCCTTACCATGGCGGAGCTCCTGAGAGCCTCTGGTCTTCGGTGGAGGGGTTAGCCTGACCAACCTCTCCCCACTAAACCCTATGTTCTCACATTCTCTTTGACAAAGGTTTGCCTGTGGTCGATCTCTGCCACTCAAACCCAAGGAAACAAAGTTGGCACTACTACAGTCTACCAAGAGTTGTCTGCTTCCAAACTAATGGCAGACATCGCCTCAGGAAGGATGGGAATAGGTTGTAAACGATATTTCACGTGCGTGAACATATTAACATAAAATAAATATTCTACACCGTAATAAACATTCTACAACATAATAAATTAACGTTCCATCCTACATCATGGGAGTTGTGTGGCGCCCACGGTGGGGCCGCGTTACGAGAGAGAGAAAAACAGCAAGTGGCCGCACCCGTGCATATCTATCGATGATGGTGTCGTTTTAAGAAGATACGATTGCAAAACATCGTATTTAATCATGGAACGGTACATACAGTACCGTTTCAGCGGGCCGATCAAGTTTTTCCGGCCGCTCTTCGTTCTCGGTAGCCCCGCGATCGTTCTGGGCGCGGTTACAACATTTCCAAGTTCGATTGACGTATACCAGTTATCAGTGGTAATGTTTCGCCTACTATGTGCTATTGGCTTGCACGCTCTGAGGACAGCCTCAGTGAGAACGCGTACCTCTTATTGTCTTTGGGAAGTCTTGCTCCATCGGTACCTTCTCCACAACAGAGGCAGATGTCGAAGACATAACTACCGCTGGAAATGGTGAGACATAGAAGCTTGAGGCCATACATAGCCAGTTTAGATGAAACAAACATTTTGAACTTACAGAGTCCTCTAAAGCCGATTAGCATTTCATCGACTGCAGCATTAGCCCCAACAATATGGGACTGCTGCGAAATTTCATGGAATTTATGTGTCTCGTTTGTCAGAGCAGCTGCTCCAGCTGCTGCGTTTCATCAACTGTAGTATTTGCATCAAGAATATAGGAAAGCTGCGAATTTTCATTGAATTTATGTAGAATGTTTGTTATAGCAGCTGATAGACCACGTATCTTACGTAACTCCTTGTCATCAGAGTTTTTGACTCTCAAGCAGTTGAGAAGTACAGCAAAAATTGTTGATGACATAGTGATACGGGAAATACCACTGCTAGTTTCATCAATACAACAGAGAGAAGGTATGTCTTCATTATTCGATTTGAATACAGCAATGTAGATTAGAAGGCCGATGAAACTCTTCATTTCACGCATTGTACAAGGTCTGACTACTCCCCGTATTCGTGTACTTTCCCAGATTTTTTCAAGTTTTCCCTTTGTCCGTGTGAGTATGTGAGCATATCATCACTGAAAGTATAGAGGGTGACAATTATTGAACTATGTGAAAAAAAGTAAATTAGTTACAAACTAGCGCGTGGACACATTTTATTCAACATCTAAACGTCGCTACAGATATTCGGATTTGGGCTATGACATGTTCGATATGCCTGCCAACATTGGCGATGATGTGACGTAGACGAATAGCGAAATTTTGCATGACCCGCTGAATGCCGGAGCATCGATGCTGTCGATGGCCTCCTTATGGCTGTTCTCAACGCAGAAATGGTTTTGGGGTTATTTATGTATATCTTTTCTTTCACATGTCCCCATAGAAAGGAGTCGCATGTGTTCAGATCCGGAGAGTATGGAGGCCAATCGAGGCCCATGCCAGTGGTCTCTGGGTACCCCAGAGCCAGAATGCGGCCCACAAAGAGCTCCTCCAGAACATCAAACACTCTCCTGCTTCGATGGGGTCGAGCTCCGCCTTGCATACACCACATCTTGTCGAAATCAGAGTCACTTTGGATAATGTGAATGAAACCATCTTTCAAAACTTTCACGTACCGTTCGATGGTCACCATGCCGTCAAAGAGTACCACACCGATTATTTCGCGATTGGACATTGCACACCACACAGCCACCCGTTGAGGGTGCAGAGGCTTCTCTATAGCGGAATTTGGATTCTCGGTCCCACAAATGCGCCAGTTTTGCTTACTGACGAACCCACCCAAATGAAAGTGGGCTTCGTCGCCAAACCAAGCCATACTGCACATACTAATTCTCATCATGCCTCACGGCCAATACCCTAACGCAAACCGTTCAGAATTTATGACGATTTTATCGTATACAGTTCAATAATTATCACCCTGTAGCTCCAGGTGGTGAATGGGTCTGCTAGTGATTGTCTTCTGAGATCGTGCCAAAGAGTTGGTATCTTCAATATACTACGAGCTCCAATTCTGACATTCCTCTTTGGTTCTGCTGCCGATTACTTGAAACTACTTCATTCACAGAAGTATTTCCCAGCACGTTCCTCATCTTCTTCGTTTTCTGAGTCTCCTTCAACCCATACCTCGCCGCTTTCACTCTCGTTAGACACACTGGGTTTCGAATCAGCTTCGTCGTGTATAAAATCACCGGCCTCCACGTCAGAAAAATCAAAGTGGGATACGTCACTCCCCATTTTATCAATAATTCTCGAAAGCTTTTCTCCAGAATATAGGTCGTCTTTTCTCACATACGGTAGACCACGCTTACCAGACATTGTTCCAGAGTTATTATCACCAAAATGCGCGAAGAACAAAACAAACAAGCACAACGAAGAAGAAAAATATTCAGACTGTTACTGACTTACACTAACACAGCCGCGCGGTCCCCTGGACGCCGTTTCAATGAAACGAAAGCAAACAGAGCGCTTTCAAACAATTACTACCGTGGCAATAAGCAGCAGACTGAGAATATGAAAGTTACGGGGCAGCCCATGTCTCCAAGGTCAGTAGCGCGTCAGGAAACAGGCCTTTGAAATGCAGCGGGGTCACGACTGTAGTTAAGAGTCGTCCCCATCCGACACATGGATCAACGTCAACAGTGTCACATGTCCTCTTTTCCTCAAACACTGCGGCGAATTTTGGAATTTAATGCAAGAAATGGGGAAACTCTATGCCACCACCTCTCATCGTATGTGATACTAAACATTGGCAGCAAAAATTTCATCTACCATCAGGATTCGAACCGGCTTTCCTCCTCATCGAGCGGGGTCGTAGACCTGTATAATGGCGACCTCGTCAACAGAGCACAGAAGAGCACAGGCTAATTTCGAACAACGAGCAATTTAATGATGTCATAGAAAACGATGTATTAAACTGCAGATGAAGATGTTGCGCTATCCACAAAGCATCAGTATACGCAGTGGTTAGCACACTGGACTCGCATTCGGGAGGACGACGGTTCAATCCCGTCTCCAGCCATCCTGATTTAGGTTTTCCGTGATTTCCCTAAATCGTTTCAGGCAAATGCCGGGATGGTTCCTTTGAAAGGGCACGGCCGATTTCCTTCCCCATCCTTCCCTAACCCGAGCTTGCGCTCCGTCTCTAATGACCTCGTTGTCGACGGGACGTTAAAAAACACTAACCTAACCTAACCATCAGTATACGGATAGAAATATGGTAGTGTCTGAGGGTGTCTGGGGGTATCTTTTTCCCCAGATGTCACTTTAGTTTAGATGGAGATAGAGAGCGCGTGATATGTATACAGGATGTCTGAAACCTGTTGCGTCCAATTGAAGTAGGTCATAATAGGTCATTTTATTGTGACAGGGAACAAATGGCCGGCAATGCATATTTACTATGTTATGGATATAAACAGAATACAACGTATAAAATTAACGTAGCTGATAGTTACTGTTCAAAGTGACGAGCGCCAGTCTCAATGCATGCACGGCAACGGCTCATGAAGTTCTTCCACGCTCTCACAAAGATCGCTGGTGTCTGTTGTACCAGGACACAGGCAGCATGGACCCGAGCTAGCATATCCTCATCCGTCTCTACAGAGGCTTCACACAACACGTCTTGGCGTAACGCAAGAGCGAAAAAGTCAAAGATGTGAGTGGTATTCACTACAGGCCCAAGATTCGTTCAAATGGCTCTGAGCACTATGGGACTTAACAGCTATGGTCATCAGTCCCCTGGAACTTAGAAGTACTTAAACCTAACTAACCTAAGGACAGCACACAACACCCAGTCATCACGAGGCAGAGAAAATCCCTGACCACGCCGGGAATCGAACCCGGGAACCCGGGCGCGGGAAACGAGAACGCTACCGCACGACCACGAGCTGCGGACGCCCAAGATTGCCTGAGAGTGGAAGGACCGGGCAATATAATGATTAAAATCATTCGTATTAACATTTTAATTAACACTCCTCAGGGAAAATAACATTACCAGATAGTTCAACAGGACCTTGAAACATTAACCCAAGACTATGTAATTACATTACAGTAACTGATAATCGGCCAACAGTATCATCAAATATATTAGCAAAATCAAATGACAAAAAAGGTCGATACAAAGACTTGCTCTCAACTCTCCAAAAGTCATCGAAGGGAACATGAAGCATGAAAATTTAAATTTGCTAGAAATTTTGTTCTCTTTTAAGAAACATAACAATTTTATGTGCCACTGATTATTATTGTTAAAAATTTACAGGAAATGTAAATAAGAGAAACCAGATAATATTTCACCAATTGAAGTAACATATCAATGTCTTCAAGAGTTCTAAACAAACAATCGTCAAAACAGGCAGGCCTCAAACATGTTTAGAACGTGTTTGACTAAAATACAACAAATAATTCAGGCATACCTAAAAAGGTGTTCATTAAAGGGAAAGAAGGACAATTAAAGCTCCTTGATATGAAACCATGACACGTCAGTCAGTGCGATCCTGGGGAAGGTACCTGAAATTACTTAGAGCAGGACCGGTAGGCTGCTCACCATTCTCATTTTCTAAGCAGCCAGTGGGAATACTCCCCAAAGTACAAACGTACAATGAGAGTCTGATGAACAGAAAAGTAATTTTTAAGTAGAGCGCGTAAAAAGTAAAATCATCAAATTACACGTGGGTAACGTAGGAAAAACAGTTGTGAAAAGTCGCTAAAAGATAACAACGTAACTGGCCAAGGCAACAACTCCCACTTACACGTTATAGTAAAGAAGTTCAGCTGCCTACGAGGTTTAGCTGCAAATCACGTCATCAGGTTGAAACGATGAATACGTAACCATCGCGTAGGACGGAAAAGTAGGTGAAAAGAAGACGCAAAAGGTTAGCTGGTAAACCTCACCTAAGTAAGCATAAGCTTAGTTTGGAAATCTCATACACCAAAATACATGCAACAAGATTTACGCCGGTAAGGCGGGTAAGCTTTCTGGCTCCAAATAACTAAAGAAAGCCACTTGGTGATTTCCTGCTCAACGCAAAAATAAATAAATAAAATTAAAAAGAAACGCTAGTAACTTAAAACATGCAATCAAATCACAACCCCATGACAGTTACCAAATGCAAGCTGTTATTTTTTGATACAGGAACAGAGAAAAACAACAAGACTTAACTGAATCAGATATAGAAGCGGAAGGGCACCTACGTCAGCAGGAAGCTACCAGTCACAACTATCATGATCACAGCGGGAAAGAAAATCAGTCTTTACGAATGCCGCATTGTCTCGGCACCGAAGCAATGAACTAAAAGTAGCTCGCCGAGCATACAAAGCCGATGTGGATGACAATCAGTGAAAAAACTAGGAGTCACCAGGGGATGTGTGGATTACGACAACCCATCGCTCGTCTCCAGTCCTGGTCGGACAAACGAATAATGTGTCCACTCCAGTTTTCAGTGCACGTCCCTCGTGTCCTTAAGATTCTCAACCCGACCAACTTGTAAGTCACAAGCGCGGTTGAACAAACAGATGCTCCACAGACCTGCGCTTTCCGTGTTGCTTCACTCGCTGCTCCGTCGCGGAAGATGTCCTGAACGGCACTCGCGGCAAACATGCCACAACCCCTGCACGCAAAAGATGCTATTCCTAGAAACGTGACGAGACATATCGATTGCCAACGGTTCAATGAGGTCCGGTGATTGCGTTCGCCACGGACAGAACCTCGCCTTCCAATCTAACGATGAGGACAGTGCAGGTGCTTGTGAGCATCGAAGTGGGCTGTGCACCGTCATAATGAAATCACAGCCGGCCACTGTAGTCGAGAGGTTCTGGGCGCTTCAGTCCGGAACCACGCTGCTGTTACGGTCGCAGGTTCGAATCCTGCCTCGGGCATGGGTGTGTGAGATGTCCTTAATATAGTTTCTAGTACCTCCCGCCGCAGAAGTCGAACACGCGCCAGAACAAATGGACGTCGTCAGCCCATAGAGGGCTCCGCGTCCGCCGCGGCTATTCCGTGCAGCGGCTCTCGCGCAGCGAGGGCGCCACCACTACGCCACGTGCAGACAGCGGCCAATAGGCACTCCCTCCGGTTTCGTATATAGGGCCCCACTCTGCCCTAGTCCAGTCCGCCCTCTGGACTCCCCCACCCCTCCCGGCAATTCCCTTCACCCACCCCCTACCGCTGAGGACTTCATCAGATTCCTCACCATCGTCCTTCAGAATGTTCATTCTTTTCAGCGCCCGCACACCCTCCAACAGATCTCCCTCTCCGCCCGTTCCGTTTTCCAACTCAAAATGTACGCCACCTACTCCAACAACCAGGCCCATTTCACCTTCTCCCGTCTTGACATCCTCGTTTAAATCCCTGTCATGGCGCGACAGCACCGTATCATTTTCAACAACATACGCTCCCTTCCCGCCAACAAGAACCTCTTCCTGCACACCCTTGCCACCCACTGTGTGGATGCCTTCCTCCTCAATGAAACCTTCCTCCAACCCCACCACACCGTCCTCACTTCGCCCTACCTCCTCCACCGCTCCGATAATCCCCTTCCGATTGCGCGTGGCGGAGTTGCCATTGGGCACCACCGCCAGATCCCCGTTCGGCTCCAACCTCTCCTTCCCGACCCCACCGAACACCTGATCCTTAGTCTCTTCTTCCCCGGCCTTACCGTTACCTGCGCCACCATCTATGTCCGCCCTAACGCCCCTATTTCCTTCGACTTCCTCTCTCACATTGACAGTACCTTCTCCTCCTACGTGATCGCCGCCGACGTCAACATCCATAGTCGTTCCGCCGCCCAGTTACGGCGGTGGCATTGGTTCCTCTCCTTCCTTCAAGGCGACCTCATCCCCATCCCCCAGCACACCCGTCCCGAATCAACTCCACTGCCGATGATATCCATTCCTCCCCCAACCTCCTTGGCCGCATAACGGTGGATGTCCTGGAGCCTATTGGTAGCGACCATCTCCCTGTCCTCCTTACCATTTCAGACGGTCGTCGCCCTCGCCCTGACCCTCGTAATTACCCTCCCCCTAAGTACATCCATGACTATTCCAGTGCCAGCTGGAATGCCTACCGGGATACCCTTTCCACCCAGGTCGATAGCCACCCCTTCACCTACCACCACCCTGACGATGTAACCCATGCCGCCTCCTTTCTCCAGCAGACCTTGTCTGAGGCCGTTGAGGCCCACGTCCCTACTGTCGCCGTCCACCCCCACCGTCCTACCTTACCCCAACAGGCCATCCCCCTCCTACATGAATCCCGCCGTCTCTACCGTGCCTTCCTGCACATGCGTGACCCGGACACACTCCGACGCCACCAGCAACTCCAGCGACACATTCGTAATTTGCTCACGGATAAAAAACGCTCGGACTGGTGACAGACACGCACCCGTTTAAATGCTACCCTACCTATCGACTCGTCCAAGATCTGGTCAGCCTTCCGTCGCCTTACCAGAACTAAACCCTCCCCCTACTATCCTCTTCTTCATGATTATCACCCCTTCCCTGACTACCTTAGTACGGCAAATCACTTCGCATCTTACCTCTCCGATGTCTTTTCCATCCCCGATGATCCCCAGTTCGATTACTCCCTCTTCCCAGATGTCCGCGATCGAACTGACACCTCTGTCCCTCCCCTCGCTCCTGGTTTCCAGTACTTGGACAACATTGCACACATGGAACACAATGCCCCTGTCACTACACAGGATCTCATTGCTACACTCCACACGAAACGCAACACCGCTCCTGGTGACGATCGTGTCACCTACCGTCACCTTCGCGAAGCTCCTGTCTCATTCCTCTCCACCCTGGCCAGGCTCTACAATGTAGTCCTGTCCACCGGTTACTACCCCGACCCATGGAAAACCTCCCATATCCTGATGTTCCTTAAACCTGGCAAACCGCCGTCCGCCGTCTCCTCCTACCGTCCCATCAACCTTACCTCGGTCTTCAGCAAGGTCCTGGAATCTATCCTCACCCACCGCATCCACCAGCATCTCAGCCAGCACCACCTCCTTCGTGTTACCCAGTGTGGCTTTCGGCCGTCCTTCTCTTCCAACGATCTTCTCCTTCACCTCACTCATCTCCTTTCCGACCAGCTTAATTCCCGTCGCTCCGAAATCTTCCTCTCCCTGGACCTCGAATGAGCTTATGACCGCGTATGGCATTCCGGTCTCCTCTTCAAGCTCCAAACCTTCGCCCTTCCCATTAATTACGTCCGTCTGATCGGCTCCTTTCTCTCCCACCGTCCTTCCTACGTCACCATCCATAACACCGACTCCTACACCTTTTTCCCCTCCGCCGGTGTGCCCCAAGGCTCCATCCTCTCCCCCCTTCTGTACCTTTTGTATATGGCGGACATGCTGCCGCTGTCACCTCCCGTCCACCTCCTCCAGTTTGCCAATGACACTGCCTTCCTTGCCCTTGCCCCCACCCTGCAGCGCTCCCAACACCTTCTCCAATCCCATCTTGACTGGTTCACTGCTTGGTGCAACCAGTGGTTGCTGAAGGTCAATCCCTCCAAAACCCAGGCGATCATTGTAGGCAAAACCACCCCTTCCTTCCGCCTCCTTGATTTCTATCTTACCATCTATGGCCGTCCTATCGCCCTCACTCCCACCCTTAAGTACCTTGGCGTCACTCTCGACCATCGCCTCTCCTGGACTCCCCATCTCCAGACAATCCAAGCCAAGGCATGCTCCCGACTCCGTCTCCTCAAGCTCCTTTCTGGCCGTACGTGGGGTCTGGACCCCTCTACCATCCTCCACACCTATAAATCCCTCATCCGCCCTATCCTTTGTTATGCCCATCCGGCCTGGATCTCCGCCCCCCCTACCTTTTATAAATCCCTCCAAATCCTTGAATGCCATGCTCTCCGCCTCGCCTATCGCATCCGTCTCCCCTCCCCCACGCGGATCCTGTATGATCTCATCCCCTTCCCCCACCTCCTCCTTTTCCCTGAAATGATACGGATCCTGTACACCTCCTGCAAACTCGATCCTCCTCATCCACTTGCCTCACCCATCCTCTCCCACCCCCGCCTGCTGCCGCGCCTGTATTGCCATGTCCCACCTGGTCTCCATCTCTCCACCCTCCTCACGCTCTCCCAAGGTGGCTTCCGCCAGCTTCCCCTCCCTGATGATGTCCTCCTCCCCTCCATCTACCCCTCCTATCAACTTTGATCCTCCCCCACTTCCTGTGTCCTTTCCTTTAGGCACCCTCCCTCCCTTCTCTTTCCTTTTCCTCCATCCCCTCCCTCCTTCCCTTTTCCCCCGGGCTTCCCCTCCCCCTTCCTCCATTCCCCCTATCTCCCCTGCCCATGGCATCTGCTCTCCCCTCTCCCTCCCCCCCCTCCTCCTCTCTTGGCAGGTCCCCGGACTCGTACACGGTTAGTGAACATTCGCGGGCCGGAGATCAACGCCTCGTGTTTTTTGTGTGCCGTCGCTTTGTGCTTAAGTGATTCAGTGTTATTCGTTTTGTGCACCTGCGTTCATGTGTGACAATTTTCGTCTCTGTCTGTGTCCAAGTGTCTGAACAATTTTATCTTGGACTCTACGCCCGTGAATGGCACCTTGTATTTTAAAAAGTGTTTGTCTCCGTTTATACGTCCACCATATTTTTCTCTAAATGTCTTCATTTGTATATTTGTGTATCTCTGCGGCCAAAGAGCGGCGTCGTATGCTGCTGCAGGCCTGCCTGTAATACAGGTTTCAAAATAACAATAAAGAAGAAAAAACCTAGTCCAGTCAGTCTGGTACTCGCTCTGGATTGCCTCTCTATCTCGGCAGTACTGGGTTGTCGTCGTTGCTCGTTATTGACATTTGCCTGACTCTGGTTCCGAGTGGATTTATTGTTGGTGTTTGGTGTTGTGGTTTCTACAAGCCTCCGTTGTTTATCTCTTCCTTGTTGTGTCGGTTGTTGTTGGTCTGTCGTCCGACTCGTCCTTGTGTTTACCCGGTGGTGCGTGCTCCACCGCCGGCGGCTTCCCCGCCTGGCGGCTCCGATCCGCAGCCCAAGGCTTTCCCGCGGTTGGTTTTGGTTACTACATAGTTAGGTTTAAGTAGTTCTAAGTCTAGGGGACTGATGACTTCAGATGTCAAGTCCCATAGTGCTTAGAGCCATTTTAACAATTTTAGAAATCACATCCTTTGTAGACAGCGAGGGTACAGCCTCCAGGAACTATGGCAGCAGTCTCACATGAATACCACGTAACGTGGACTACTTAAACGAGAAGGCAGCAAGTAAAGTCCTACTGCGTGATCTTTCACAATGGCCGACCATACGATGACAGAGAATCGTTGCTGGTGGCCACTGGTGTGGGTGGCGTGGGGATTGTCCTCACTCCGGACATGGTACTTGCGGCTGTTGAAAACACCATCGGGGATGAATGAGGACTCTTCACAAAAAATAAAAACTGTGCAAAATTCGTCTCTATAGCATTGCAGTACAGTGGTAAGTAGCGCACTGGCTGAAGTGAAAGCGGGGCTACAAATCCAATAGTCCCATTGCTTGTACACGTTCCTTGCGACAGGTGTGTAACATCTGCTCCACCAATATTCTCCATACTGTGTGTTTCAAGGGCCAGTTGGTGATGTATACTGCTGGGTGGTAGCTCATACGATCCAACACCATCCCCTCAAAGCCTGTTTTTCGTACATATTTTTGACGGAAATTTTGACCGACTGTCTGTGGCATGAACGACGTCATCTCTTGTAAGCCGCTATCCACGGATATAAACTTCCTCCAATTAGGATGACGCCTGTTGGGAACACATTCTCTGTACATACGTTCTGCTTCACTGACATTACAACCTGTCGACCCATACATTAAATGCATGTCCACAAATTCTCGTGACTATTAACGTAACACATTTTACTACGCGTCATTCACACCTCACCATGGACAACTGACAACAGCGGTAGTGGTGAGCCGAGATCCAGAATAATACGGCGGTCGTCGCATGAGAAACGGTCTATTAGCTAAATTTTGTCTGCCCTGTTTAGTGGTCATGGGTGTACGCTGCTTATCACCCGCTGATTGTTCATAGTACGACAGATTTGCCGGCCGCGGTGGTCTCGCGGTTCTAGGCGCGCAGTCCGGAACCGTGTGACTGCTACGGTCGCACGTTCGAATCCTGCCTCGGGCATGGATGTGTGTGATGTCCTTAGGTTAGTTAGGTCTAAGTTCTAGGGGACTGATGACCACAGCTGTTAAGTCCCATAGTGCTCAGAGCCAGCCAGCCAGTACGACAGATTTGCGGGGTATTTACGGGAATGCTGCAGAACTACAGCCGCTGTTGCAATTTGCAATAAATGCATTGGGACTGACGGTCGTCGCTATTAACAGTTACTTGGAACTTCATTGAGGTTAAATGCTTCAAATGGCTCTGAGCACTATGGGACTTAACATCTGAGGTCATCATTCCCATAGAACTCAGAACTACTTAATCCTAACTAACCTAAGGACACCACACACGTCCATGCCCAAGGCAGGATTTGAACCTGCAACCGTAGCGGTCGCGCAGTTCCAGACTGAAGCGCCTAGAACCGCTCGGCCACACAGGCCGGCTGTTGAGGTTATGAATTTTCGACCATTAGTTCCCTATCTCGACACAATCGATTGTGAACTTGTTTGAATATGACGCAAAAGGTTTGAGACACTCTGTAAAGAGTATGTTCGTCAAGGAAAGAACTATTGATCAGAGGTAGTGATAACAATTACGAATTTTGCTGTGAGAAACGATTCCGTATAGAATGATCAGGAGCTGTGGCTGTACTATGGACGAAGCAAAGAAACGGTCGGTATAAATCGAGGCCATCAGGCGGCAAAGGGGATTACGTGCCTGGGACGACGGTTTGACGCAGTGGCTTTGCCTCTCTGTAAGTTGAGACGGTGGGTCGACACACACGGTGCCTTTGCCAGTCACGCCCGTACATACGAATGGAGGTGCCGACGACTGCAGTGGCGGCTACAGGCTATTCTCGCTTGGGCAGAATTACCGGAACGCAGGCAGCGAAGCCAAGCCGAGCGGAGCTGCGCCGAGCCGAGCTGCGCCGGCCGGTTATTTCTAAAATTGCATTTTCATGTCGCTCTCAAACTTAGTTCTGCGCCGGCCTGAGGAATATAAATGAGGGTCTCGGTGGCGGCGGCGAGCGCTTTCCGCTCGGCGGAATCTGACTGCTGCTGCGCTGCTCCGGGAAGGTGGCGAAGCAGCTGGAGCGGCAGCTGGATTGACAAAGCACAGCCGTAGGAGGGGGAGAGGGGAGGCGGGCGGAAGCAGTTAGCAAGTGTCTGTCCGTCTCGTCTTTTCATCAGTAGACATCTGGCACAAAATCAAAGTCTAGAGACGGCTGTTAATGTACGACTCAGTTTCGCTTTTCACATCTCGGAGAGTCATCTTCAGCATACAAGTAGTAATCAGATAAGATCAGCGACAGGTCCGTATTATATCAAGAATGAGTTGTTGTTGTTGTTGTTGTGGTCTTCAGTCCTGAGACTGGTTTGATGCATCTCTCCATGCTACCTTATCCTGTGCAAGCTTCTTCATCTCCCAGTAATTACTGCAACCTACACCCTTCTGAATCTACTTAGTGTATTCATCTCTTGGTCTCCCTCTACGATTTTTACTCTCCACGCTGCCTTCCAATGCTAAATTTGTGATCCCTCGATGCCTCAGAACATGTTCTACTAACCGGTCCCTTCTTCTTGTCAAGTTGTGCCACAAACTCTTCTTCTCCCCAGTTCTGTTTTATACTTCCTCATTAGTTATGTTGAAACGTCCCCTTAGAAAAATTATACATGACTGTGCTTAAACTGACACACAATATTTTTAGTGCAACACAATGTGACTTTCAAAAATCCCTACAAAAGAATGGCCCTGACTAACATTAACCTATATGTTTCACAAATCACTTACCTCACAAAAATCTCCTTTTTTCTCCACCTGTACCTCTGAAAGGCACACATTAATGGCTTTTTTCCAGGCGACTGTCGTGCAGCTGGGTGCCCACGCATTACGTGGAGGTGGTCACTTAACTTTCTTACCGAAATATTTACGACACCAGTTTGCACTACAGTGACAGTCTCATATAAAAATTTCACAGGTCGAGAATTTGCGTTGCAAATCTGTAGAAACAAATTCCTATAAACATAACAGTGTCCAAAAAATATTCGTCGGCAATGTGATACATTCACGCATTTACAAACATTTCATTACTCTTAAAGTACGATTCTTGGTTTACAACATCCTTTTTCACAAGTAAGAGTCCCTAACCACTACTCATTATTCCTTACTTTATTACACATATACATATTCGTCGACACTTCTTCAATGTTTCATCATTATAAATACATATCATAATAAACATTACTCAAGAACATAATACACATCGTCGTCGTAATAATAACATCATAACACCTCAGTCAAATCTCAAAAACGTCGTAGCTTTCTGCAATAATTTCAAAACCTAAAAAATTTGTCAGCTCATTTAAATAGTGTCATCTACCTCAAACGTACTTTAAAAATCATGCTCCCTTACCAATTACATCATTCAGAGCTCTCATAGTCTCACAATGGTTCCGAAAAAATATGAACAGTTCACACAGTACAGACGAAATACAATTTCATAAGTGTGAAGTTATCCAACTGTGTAATTGTGTAAACATGTGTCACTGATATAGTAAAAAAAATGTTAGTTTCTCTGTTAAATAATCAGATAGCTGTGTAATTCTGTGTTAGAGGAATGTGGTACCGATGTGTAAAGTTGTATAAGCAAATACTATATTAGCTAGGGCTCCTTGTGCTTCCAAACACATGGTACACAAAGTAGGCATGTACCCCCTGAGGATTAATGTAATTATACCCTCAGGTGTTACAGATTACAGCAATGGAATGAAATGTATCACGGAAAACTTTCTTTGTAATTCAAAAATCTTGAAAAATAAATGGTTTAAGTACAATATTAATCACTCAAATGCGTGTCCTGTAGCGCTGAATGTGCGTCTCGCTGTAAGATAAATCTGTGGAAGTGTCGTAGTTATCGTCCTCTGTAAGCAAAGTTCTGCTGAAGTCAATGTATTTACCTCATCATAAACGAAAGTGAAATGTTTTGTGTATAGATATCGTAGTTATTACGCACCTTACCGTGATCAAGAAAGTACTATAATGTAACGTGTTGTTGTGCTACGGAAAAGGCTGTCTCATTGTAGCTATACCACTAAAGTTACTACCCAAACATGTTTTACTTCCCAGAATAATACAGAAAATCTGTGCAGATATATAACAGATACACCGCAAAGGCAACAGTGTAAATTGTGTCACACATTAGTAGTATCGTGATATAACTGTGTAGCTGTCAAAGAAACCAAATGCTAAGTCATCTTTAATCCCACAGAAAGTACTTCAAATAAAGAATGTATTTTCAACTAAACCAAAATGTTGCATTAAAATCTCATTAGCAGTACCTGTGTATGTTCTAAGTATGTAAGCTGTATATTCGTTACATAATCGTGCAACTAACAAGCAAGAATGTACAAATAACAGCACTGTGTCGTCTGTTGACTATAACAATGCCTTCGTAATTTCTGTTTAAATAAGTTCTCTTGGATCTTGACTGGATATTTAACTTCAAACATTGTTGCAAGTTAACAGTTTCTAAGTCTGAGAAAGTATACTGGTAACGTGAAGTGAAAAGTTTTATGGCAAAGACAAAGTTAAAAAGCAGATTATCTTTCAATAAACGGTTTTACATGTGAAATGTGGTGCAGTCCTTTACCGTTTCTGGTGCGCAGAGTTTCAACTTCAAAGTAATTATCATGTTGTATACGTCGGAAAGGAATGCTAAAATTTTTCTCAAGGTTAGCGTCTATGTTATTTTTCTGAAGCCCAGCCGGCGCACGTGGCTGCCTGCAGTGCGAGTCATTGTCTGTCTCTTTGTTGGCGCGCGTCGTTATTGGGATTTGGAGACCTAACTTCTACAAATTCACCTTGTCGAGAGGGCCCTGCCCTGTTTGAATCCCGCCGGCCGAAGTGGCCGTGCGGTTAAAGGCGCTGCAGTCTGGAACCGCAAGACCGCTACGGTCGCAGGTTCGAATCCTGCCTCGGGCATGGATGTTTGTGATTTCCTTAGGTTAGTTAGGTTTAACTAGTTCTAAGTTCTAGGGGACTAATGACCTCAGCAGTTGAGTCCCATAGTGCTCAGAGCCATTTTTTTTGTTTGAATCCCGCCAGTTCTGATGCAATTCAGGTCTGACGTTACGACCATATCGTCTGTCGTCATGTCGGTAGATTCCATAGTTTCTTTCTTGTCGGGCACGTGGGGGAGAATTTCTCCCTGAATCGTAACTGCGAGCTGGACCGTTGCGTCTAAAGTTATTCTGTCTCCCTTGATAATAATTATGTTGGTTCCCATATTGCCTGTTTCTCTGATTGTCTCTGTGATAGTCACTACCGCGGAGAGGTGATCTTTCTCTGTAATTATTACTACTCTGCCAACGGTTGTCATAAGGGTGGTGTCTGTTTTGGTCACGATTTGTGTTGTGAGAATAGCCTTGTCGTATCCAGTTATTATTTCTTTCATCGTGGAATTGCGACGGATGTGACCTGCAATTGTTGTGTTCCTGTTTTCGCGTTCCGCGATTGTCAGTGTCGATTTCTAATTCTTGTAAGAGTCCCTGAAAAGCGTCAATGTCGTCTTTGCAACGTCCTGCCATAATAATATGTCATAATGTTCAGGTACTTTGATTAAGCAAATGCGGATTAGTTCTGAGGGGCTGTATGGGTTTGACAGGTACTGATTCTTGTGCAACATGTCTTCAAAATATTTCACAAGACTGGAAAATTCAGATTTTTCGAAATATTTCATCATTATGGTGCTATGTTTTACTCGGTCTTGTGTAGCTTGAGACCAAAATGCTGAGAGGAAGGCATGATAAAATTCTCCTTCACTGTGGCAATCATGAATGACCGATCACATTCTTACAGCTGGTTCATTCTCTAAACAGCCACATATAAATTCTAATCTGTGCTCTGATGACCAGTTGGGAGGAAAATAATGATAGAATTGATAAAGCCACACTTGTGAATGAATGTCGTTGCCGGAATTCTTAAATGTTTTGAATTTACGTGTAGTAATAAACAGCTTATAGTCAAAATCATCATGTCGGCGAGTCGCATATCGGCTTTTGTTACTTCGTTTCGGCGGTTCCATCTCAAAATTCGGTGTACCTTGCCAATTTCTTGCATAATTTCCGAAGTACCCCGTGTTATTATTTTGTGTCTGTTCCGTATTTCTATGTCCCTCTTCCCATATTGGAGCGCGAGTGTCCTCTAAAATATGTAATTCTTGTATTACCTGTGTCAGCTGATCTTGTACTTCCCGGATTTCTCTTTGGTGTTGCGTATTGATTTGATTCTGATATTGTTTGAATTTCCTAATTTGTTTGCACTCTTCTCCGTCATTAAAAGCTACCGGTTTTGTGTCATTCAGATTATCATCTACCTTCGTAGATAAATTATTTAGCTGATCCGAAAGTTCAACTACTTTCTCTGATAATGAACTAATTTCCTGCATGTGTCTTTCTGAACCAATTTTCAGAGTATCTACTGTGTCCTTTAAGTTTTCCTGAGTTATTGCAAGTAGCGTAACCGAATCGGTAGATGCAACTGAGTCAGTTTTAGCCCACAAGGTCTCATGATTTTCATGAACAATGGTTTGCAGTTCTTTTATGGCTGCTTCGTGATTCTGTAATGCATTTTCATGCAGCGAAAAAATAGGTTGAAAATGCTCACAAATTTGTGTTTTTACGTCATTACAGACTTTTTGGCATTTATGTTCGATTTTAAGTAACTCTGCGGTTAAATCTTCACGTGTCTGTTCAAGTGTGGTGTCTAACTTTTGAAGATTTAGTTCCATTATGTCTAACTTCCGAAGATTTTGTTCCATTGTGTCTAACTTTTGAAGATTTTGCTGTGTTTGTGTTTGTCTCTGATTTTGTTCCATTGTGTCTAACTGTTTCTGTGTTTGTCTCTGATTTTATTTCATTTGTTGCATTAATTGCAATAATAATGTATTAGTGTCTGGAATCTGTTCCTCTATGCTTTTCGGCAGTGCATTTGCAGCGGCAACATTCACATTTTGACAAGCAGAAAATGTGTCTTGACTTATTTGAGAAAACGGTGAGGACCCAAAACCTGAATCTACAGTATTTGCGAAATTGTGTCCTTTCATTTCGGATTCCTGAGGCGAGCTGTTGCCGACTAATTGTTTCACTGTCTACGCCATTGTTTGCAGCCCGCTCCATTTCCTTATGCACAATTACCAAATTACTACTTTCAACATTAGTTAATTCATTACTCGGCGGCGCTAACACACTGCTTTCGTCTTCACTGTCATTTCTCAGTTTACTTTGGAGCCTAGTATTACGTTTTTCACACGCCATTATTATCACAATATTTCACACGACAACACAGAACAGCACAATTTGAAGAGCAAAATAAGAAAACACATTAACATAGCATTGAAAATAATATCTCGTTAATTGCAAGCGCAGCTGCGAATACTTGGTGCAAATCTACATGCATGCCACAACTATTTTAATGTACAACAATGAAAAACTACAAGTACAAAGGAAATTCTCTCTATAATTACGCGCTAGCAATAAACAGTAGCTACACTAATTACACAAACTACAAGGAAAAAAATCAGAAGATTCCAGTGAGGTATCCTCTGCTAAGGGTCGACATATGAAACGTCCTCTTAGAAAAATTAATGAATTACTGTGCTGATAAACCTCTTACATTATTTAATTTTCAAACAGCTGAGCAAAACTGAACGTACTCAGACATTACTCTCTTTACTTATTCTGATCAACACTAAACTGACAGACAATATTTTTTAGCGCAACGCAATCTGACTTTCAATAATCCCTACAAAAGAATGGCCCTGACTAACATATTAACCTATACCTTTCACAAATCACTTACCTCACAAAAATCTTCGTTAGTCTAACTACTGCAATACAGCGAGCGCCACTACTGCAGCTAAATAAAAGATTCAAACTACTAAAGGCACTAACTACTGATAGGCATAGTTAGCAAATGAAAGATTTTGATAGAGAACAGACAATGTATTTACCTTAATAGTGTTCAAATGTCATAATATATATAGCAGATCATGACATCCATTCTTACAAATGTACTGTTTCTGATGGACACACGTCCAGATCATCCGCTCTCAAAAATCCGCCATCTCACATCCCCACATCCACCACTGCTGGCGGCTCACCTCCAACTGAGCAACGCTACGCGCTGTTAACAGCCAGCTGCCCAACACTACAATAGCGAACAACAATGCACACCAGCCACAGACTGCACACAGCACAGTCAGTGATTTTCATACAGAGCGTTATGTGACGTTACCAATAAGAAAACCTAAACAGCCTACTTACAGTCTGAACAGGTCAATGAAATTCCAGGCCGAATGTACCCGACACCACTAAAAACGGGCTTGTTGATGTACAGAGGCCAGCAGTAGTCGGCCCAACGAGCACAGATACCTCGGGGCCATTCCTGTGACCCGGCTATGAACGTGATTTGTGGTCATTGCAGCAACAATTGCACTTAGGATCGACGATTATGATGAATACGGGGCTCTAAGTGCCTCTCTGGCTATTGCTCGGTTCTCAAGTTCTGTCCTTTCTTTAGGTCAATCGTCTCGTTATTGATACGCTGTTGAGCAATGACACATCAAATTAGGGCTAACATTGTCGGATAGTGGCATTGATCCTACTGAAATGTTGAGCGATTCCAACCAGCCAGCATCTTTGAGGTCAACTACACGTCCCTTCTCATTTGTTGACATCTGCGTACGTTGTTTACGCACCTGTCTGCGAGGCGCTGTTACTATCCAACTGTGTTCACGGACTGAAATTCGCCAAGACTTTACGCCGGTATAGACATGTCCTCTAAGGGTCTCCAGAGTCACACATTTATCCAACGGACTTCGAAGTTTATGGAGAATTATATGCATCATAAAAACCTTAAAATAGACATGAAATACGCATCAAAAATGCTTAAAATGAATGAAAAGTTTCGAAATATGCAGGATCAAATAATAAAACAAAGTTGGTAGTTATTGCGTGCATTATATATCAAAGTCGAACCTGTGCATATCAATTACGAGGAAGAGCACCGGCCCCGCGAAAAATCGGTACATTTCGGACGCTGATATTTTCTGAATACTTTCTGGTAAAGGTTAGGAAAGGAGCCTTTCTGGAATTATTTACTAAAAATTCGCAAAAGTCATGCCTTGTTTCAAGAATTGTTCCTTCTTTGCCATTGTTGTCGGTAACAAGCTGATGCTATGCGAGTGAGTCGCAGCAGAACAATCGATAAGTACAGGACCAACTACGAGATATATTGCAAGCAAAGGGACACGCTCAAAAACTCCATAATATTTTATTTACAAAATAAAACATACAATCATAAATTGTTTTGGACAGCATTCACTTTTAATTAATACTATTCGACCTAAGCATCATTTATAATTTATTTTACAATATTGTACTACTGTAAGCATAAACGTCCAAGTACTGTTCCACATGTTTGGTAGCAAGAGTTGGTCTTAGATTACTCGAAACATTTTTATAAGCAGAAAAGGACCGCTCTACATCAACTGAGGTAACTAGGCAGTATTTGAATTTGGGTGCTATGTTTGCACTTATTCTTTCTGGTAAAAGTTGACCCATTCCATTAATAAAATCATCAATTTGGCACAAGAACTCGAAGCCGGGATTACTGTTTAAAATGTTTTCCAACTTTTCCATCAGTTTTCTTAGGAATACCCTCGGCAGTGAGGAGTTCACTAGAATAATATTTTCATTAATTGAATAGAGTCATTCAACGCCAAACCTTGAGTTTCAAGCTTTTTAATACTTGCAGGCATATGGGAAAAGTGAGTGCTAACGTCGTTTACTACCCCTCTAATGGCCTCGAAATGTTCACTGTAAAACAATACAGGTTCGACCCACATTTCCCAACGAGTTTCCATTGGTTCGGGAGATAAAGGCACATTTGGTAGTTCTTCTTCGTAGGTGTTGATGCGAGCAAAAGCCTTTAGAAACACTTAATTTGTGGATGAAACTAGTTTACTTACATTCACAAACGTGGAAGGTACTTCTTCAGCAAGATGATGTACTGCATGAGCAAAGCACGTCACATGAATCAAATTGAGATAAAATACAAAATACTGGGAGGACTATTCTTGCTTTGATCATATAGGGGGCAGCATCTGAAATGAACACAAACACACTTTCATGTGCAGAAGATTCTGAAAATATTTTTCTAATACCCTCATTGACAAAACTGGTTACTTTTTCAAGTTTTTTGCAAGCCGTTAAATAGGAAGAAGAAGGCTCTTCTTGAAAGCACCAATAATTCAATTTGCAATGTAACGGCCACAAGTGTCTGTAGTTTCGTCAGCTGAAATCCAGATAATGCTGTCCTTGAGTTCACTGCGTATTTCTTCCAGAACATTAACGTATATTGTCGACATGTCATTTTTACGCAATGTTCATTCATATCGTACATTTTGATTTAAGCAGTATTTGTGCAGGAAGCTTTTGGGGATTGGAATTGTAAGTTTTTGAAGAGTACTATGGATTCCAATGAATGCTTCACATAGCACCATGTCAAACCGACTTGTTTGGTTACCTCTGGACAAATTCGTGCTACTGCAACATGCTGTTGTCAGAAGTTGTTGTCGCGGTCCTTTCTTCTACATTCCTGCGATATGAAGAGTTGTCTTAACATGCTGGTCTATTTGAAACATCTTTTTCGCGAAACGTTTTTCTCGCAAACTCGACAACATAGATTAATTTCGTCATCTATAAATGTTAACGGATGGTCAGATATCCACGAATCGACGTTTCCTTTTTCGGGTGGCATGGCGCACAACACATTAACACACCACATTTCGTAAACACGTTCAACTGTGTACAAGTAAATAGGAAGCTAAACTGAAACAGTGGACGTGGGACTAAAAGCTTGCGTAGTTTAATTTAATTGTTGCCGATGTGAACGGTACGACAGCGGAGGTGATTGACCGGGAGCGAGGGCGCAGGAGCATTGGCTCTGTCTGCCTGTTCCTGTTCCTCTTCTGTAATGACTTCACTAGGCAGTGGCCTCTGCTAGCGATTGCACACAGTTCTAGAGACATTAAAACTAGATCGAGCTACAGACTGCCCGTCTAAATTTTTAAAATATTGTAAATATAAAGCGAAAATATGCATCGTCATTGGTTTTTGTTAAAATAAGCAATAACCGGTGAAAAGGAGCCAAATATGCAGAATCCTACTGGCCATTAAAATTGCTACACCAAGAAGAAATGCAGATGATAAACGGGTATTCATTGGACAAATACATTATACTAGAACTGACTTGTGATTACATTTTCAAACAAATTAGGTGCATAGATTCTGAGAAATCAGTACCCAGAACAACCACCTCTGGCCGTAATAACGGCCTTGATACGCCTGGGCATTGAGTCAAACAGAGCTTGGATGGCGTGTATAAGTACAGCTGCCCATGCAGCTTCAGCACGATACCACAGTTCATCAAGAGTAGTGACTGACGTATTGTGACGAGCCAGTTGCTCGGCCATCATTGACCAGACGTTTTCAGTTGGTGAGAGAGCCGGAGAATGTGCTGTCCAGGGCAGCAGTCGAATATTTTCTGTATCCACAAAGGCCCGTACCGGACCTGCAACATGCAGTCGTGCATAATCCTACTGAAATGTAGGGTTTCGCAGGGATCGAATGAAGGGTAGAGCCACGGGTCGTAACACATCTCAAATGTAACGTCCACTGTTCAAAATTCTGTCAATACGAACAACAGGTGACCGAGACGTGTAACCAATGGCACCCAATACCACCACGCCAGGTGATACGCCAGTATGGCGATGACGAATACACGCTGCCAATGTGCGTTTACCGCGATGTCGCCAAACACGGGTGCGACCATCATGATGCTGTAAACAGAACCTGTATTCATCCGAAAAAATGACGTTTTGCCGTTCGTGCACCCAGGTTCGTCGTTGAGTACACCATCGCAGGCGCTCCTGTCTGTGATGCAGCGTCAAGGGTAACCGCAGCCATGGTCTCCGAGCTGATGGTCCATGCTGCTGCAAACGTCGTCGAACTGTTCGTACAGATGGTTGTTGTCTTGCAAACGTCCCCATCGTTTGACTCAGGGATCGAGACGTGGCTGCACGATTCGTTAAAGCCATGCGGATAAGATGCCTGTCATCTCGACTGCTAGTGATACGGGGCCGTTGGGATCCAGCACGGCGTTCCTTATTACTCTCCTGAACCCACCATATTCTGCTATCAGTCATTGGATCTCGACCAACGCGAGTAGCAGTGTCGCGATACGATAAACCGCAATCGCGATAGGCTACAATCCGACCTTTATCGAAGTCGGAAACGTGATGGTACGGATTTCTCCTCCTTACACGAGGCATCACAACAACGTTTAACCAGGCAACGCCGGTCAACTGTTGTTTGTGTATGAGATATCGGTTGGAAACTATCCTCATGTCAGTACGTTGTAGGTGTCGCCACCGGCGCCAACCTTGTGTGAATGCTCGGAAAAGCTAATCATTTGCATATCATAGCATCGTTTTCCTATCGGTTAAATTACGCGTCTGTAACACGTCATCTTCGTGGTGTAGCAGTTTTAATGGCCAGTAGTGTATATATTGCACATTACAGCAGGATCATAAGTAATGTAAAATAATGTAATTTCGGGAATACAAATGTCTAGATAACATATTTAAGTGATTAACATTTATAAACGGTGTAACCGCCTGAATATTGAATGCTAGCATGCAAACGTACATGCATTGTGTTGTACGGGTGACGGATGTCAGGTTGTGGGCTGAAGTTCCATGCCTGTTGTACCTGCTCAGTCAATACAGGGAGAGTTGGTGGATGACGCTGGAGTTGTCGTCCGATGAAGACCCATATGTGGTTCATTGGAGGCAGATCTTCTGATAATGCAGGCCAAGGCCACATTTCGACTCTCTGTAGACGTTGGGTTACAACAGTGGTGTGTGGGCGAGCGTTATCCTGTTGGAAGACACCCCGTGGAATGCTGTTCATGAATGAGACCACAGCAGGTCGAAACATCCGATTGACGAGCAGATTTGTTGTCAAGGTCTGTGGAATAACTACAAAATCGCAACACCAGACCATAATTTCATGTGTAAATTCAGTGCGTGTAGCACGCAGACAGCCTGGCCTCGGCCCCTCAACTGGCCCCTTTCTAACCAACAAATATCCGCTGCCAACAGTCATCGTGACTACATTCCTGCCAAGCCTTTCTACGCTGTTGCAGAAGGAATATCGAGCTTTTTGTAGCCCTATTACAAAACCTCGTTCAAACTCAGTACACTATTGGTAATAGTGTCTTCTTCGCTTTGAAGGCATTATCGACTAACATCAACTCACCACCTGCAGCATGCTGGAAGTTCGTAAATCAACTCACCATGTCCGCTCTCGAAGGCAGGGTACGCTCACCACCGTTACAGTGCGTATTAAAGGAAAACCTGATTTGCATCCTAATAGTGGCGCTGTTATATCCACTATTATGCGACTGGAATGAATTTTGAATAGACATATTTCGAGGTAGCAACACGTCTACCACGCACGTTTATTTTGGTTAAAACAACAGCCGAGATCGCAATAACATAGGTTTATGGCGGCGGTTTAGGCTTATGTTAAGGCCATCCTTAGACGTTTTGGACTCCTTATGGCTGGTACTGGCTGCTCCTCGGTTATATCACGTGACACCATGAGCGTACACACTTACTGCGACAGTGTACAATCGTGGTGTTACATGAAAAATATCGAGGAGTCACCAGAACCAGCCATAAGGAACCAAAAGAATCGGAGGATGGCCTTGACATAAGCCGAAATCGGTCATAATTAACAAATGTTGTTACGTTCAATAAATTTTTCTAGGTTTGTAACCGCATTGTATATTACCACGGGCCCCAGTCAATAGACTGGGATCGTCGTGAGCATCGGACTCCGGGGGCTCACGGACATCAAGAGAAGAATAGGAGCTTCTCAAACTCTCAAGACCAAACACAAACAGTACATCGGCACACCCAATGTGAAAACACTGATTAAGACAGGAAAGATGAAACATCTCACAGACACTCTCGAAAAATTTCAAATCAAAATATGTGCACTGCAAGAAACACGATTCACAGACGAAGACCATTTCAATACGGAGAACTTTACAATACACAAAGGAAAACCGTCGAGACAACTGAAAAAACTACGGCCTTTTTGGCACAGGATATGCAGTACACAGGTCCATCACGGACAGCATAGTCGACTTTTCGTATCCAAACCAAAGAATCAGCAACATCACAGGGAAATCAGCCAACAAATCCTACACAATAATCAACGCACATGCACTGACTAATGACTACAGCAGGAAGAAAGGTGTACGAATCAATCGACCAGGAAACTCTCTTCAAAATTCTAGCTGAATACAAAGTAGACAACAAAACACGGACTATCATAGAGCAAACCTTGACCAACACGACTTCCAAAGTAAAGTTCTGTGGGGAACTATCACAGCCCTTTGAAATTCTCACAGGTATCTGACAAGGCGATGGCCTCTCACCTCTGCTTTTCAATCTAGTGATAGAGAAGGTAATAAGATAATGGAAAATATCACAGCAGGGGATAACCTTAGGAAACGCACAGATTAAACGCTTGGCTTTTGCAGACGATTTGGCGATTGTCACGAAAGGAATAAACGAAAAAAAAGAAACTATTGAAAAACTACACGAAATCGCTTCCAAAACTGCACTACAGATCTCTTACGAAAAGACACAGTTTATGAGTACAAAGAAACTCTCATCCCTGAACACGAAGTACAGCACGATTTACAAAACGGCAAACTTCAAAGACCTCAGTGAAACACTACAAATGAAAGGACAGAACAGAGACTCAAACGAAGAAAGAAAAACTAAACTGGACAAGGCATATAAAATACTGTGGAATCATTACAACAAGAAGCATATCTCTCAAAAAGCCAAATTACGCCACTACGGCACGGTGGTGGTCCCCGAAGCACTGTATGCAGCAGAGACCACACTATTCCTAGGGCATACACGTATCAGACAACTAGAAAAAGTAGAACGGAAAATACTTAGGAAAATATTTGGCACAACTAACAGCAATGGAATATGGATCAAGAACCTACAGAGGAATTATACGAACGCACAGAGACAATCACAGAAACAATTAGAAAACGCAGAATACAATTCTATGGACACCTATACAGAATGCCATCACACAGACTGACCAAACAGATCTTTGATTAGGTAACCATTAGAAACAACAAATGGGTGGCAGAGGTAAAAAACGACCTGAACAAACTCAACATGACATCAGACACAATAAACGACAGAATACAATTCCGAAAAAAACATTAAGAAAAGTAAACTACATGAGACACACTGTGACAAACGAACAGCCGTAAAATGGACCGAAGAACGCAAACACGAGCACAGATGAAAGAAATATGGGCAACCAAAAAGGCAACCAAGATGAAACCGAAGACACGAAGCCGACAAGAAGTATGGACGGAAGACCGGAAACAGAAACATAGCGAGCGAATGAGGTAAGTTTGGGCATCAAATAAGGCAGCAAAAGGAATTGGGCATGTAGTTTAGCCCAACTGCTCTCTTTAAAGCCAAAACACCAATATACCGACGTTTAGGTCCCTGTTGCAAGCGACCTGCTTCAGGGTGTTTTTGTTTACTGCTTTATGAGAAAACTTTGCTTCTTATATACCTGCAGACATGGCTGTTATCTAACTCTGATAGCCTGCTTAGGATGAATGGGAGGATATTAGAAGTCTTTATTGTTGTTTTTATTATTTGTTTTCATTGGCGGAAACCCGACGTTTTGATTGGTGTTTGCATTACTGCTTGTAATTGGTGGAAATTGTCGAATGGAAAACCAGGCGGCAGCTGTGACGCGGCTTTGTTTGCCTGCTTTCTAGCGCTGCCCGAGGCTCGCCAGTACTCTCATGTATCTGCGGCCGCTGCGGTCTCCCGCGCATCTGTATGTGTTGCTTCACGTGAGCTATCGTCCTGTAGAGCTGTTATTCCTGGCAGCCAGGACGTCGGAAGTCGGTAGTCGTCTTTTCTGTCCATGTTGGCCGGTCGCCTAATTATTTCTAATGCCTCCTGAAAGTAGGAAGCTGTTTCGCCAGTACGCGAGGTTCGCCAAAAACCAATCTGTTTGCTGCACTCATCCTGGTATTCTGCCACCGCTGACTTAATGTGCTGTCTTAGTCGGATATATCTTTTGTGATCAGATATCCGAGTGCTGATTCGTCGCTCCGTCTCCCCTACATACACCAATCCACATTCGCACGTGATTTCATGAACTCCAGCAGCACGTAGTTTGTCAACTGTATCTTTCGTTGCGCCAAGAACATTTTTTATTCTGTTACTGCCTCGGAAAATAGGTTTGTTATTGCGGTCTCGACTGTTGTTTTAACCAAAGTTTAGCGTAGTTGCGCTCCATGGACAACGTTGTCTCAATTTATGACTCTCCTTTATGTAGCACAGCTCCACCTTCGTGCTGCATTTTTTTCTGTTCAGTTTATAAACCTCACATTTTGTCAGCTTCGAGACGATCTGCAGTAGTGTGATCTCCGAAAAATCTTTGAAACAATAAGACTGCAAGTAAAGTAATGATTAGATAACCGGTTTCGGCCGGGCTTCATCTTTAAATCTCATGCTTTACAACATTAGACAATGTTTCTCATCAATAGTGCGAGTAACCTTCCCGAAATCTGTTATCGAAAACTAATAAATGCTTTACTAGCGATCTTGGCGTTTGAAAGTTTTTTCACACTGCATACTCATAAGTTAATTTTTTCTTTTCCAAAGCAAGCGACAAATCGAATAGCGAAAGTTGCTGAATTTAGTTTGTTTAAAGTCTCACACTTTCCTTTTATGACAAATTTTAACTAAGAGAATTTAAAATTATAGCCATCTGACTTACTTAATTAGGGGAACTCGGGGCAGAACGGAATAGCGGGGCACAATGGGAAATTGCTCTTTTCTAGACTACACAGTGCTGCAACCTGTTGTACGGATATGTAACTATTTCTCCGAATGGAAGGGAAGTTAGGGCAACCATTTTTATTTAGTATGAAGTGCGAAATCTAAGTGAATTGTTGTCCGTCACGTTACCGCTTGCGTTGTTGTAACGTTTGGTGAATTTCATCGCCAGGTTAGCTGTTAATTGTTAATTGTATACCCTAAAATGACAAATTCTCTTAAAGTGCATGGCATTTGTTATCTCAAAAGTACTCTTGGGGCGGAACGCGACGGCGCAAAATGGGATAGTGTCCCGTTCTGCCCCGTTATATTTTGACGCAAGTAGAAAGCAAACTGTATTGTTTTTTCTTGTCCCCTTGCTGTTCCAGATAGTCCTAACGTACATGAAAAAGACTGACGGACAGCAATGGGAATTAAAAGCGATGGAAATGACAGTTTCAGTCGTTTCATCTTCCCAAATGGGATTTTTAAAAGGTTCTAAGCAGTTCAACGTACCGAAATCAACATTGGAAAGATATGGGCCTCACGCTGCGAATAATCCTGACTACATAATTGACAAATCAGATGGGAAATTTAAAAAGGTGTGTACTGCAGAACAAGAACATGAGCTGGTAACATATCTCAAGTCAATGGAATGCAGACTTTTTGGCCTAACAATGAAAGATCTCAGATCACTAGCGTATCAACTAGCTGAAAGAAATGGCTTACCACACAGATTTGACAAACAAACTTGTCTAGGTGGACAAGACTGGGTTAAAGGATTTATTACGAGGCATCCTACACTGTTTATTGTCAAGCCAGAAAATACTTCTGGTGCTCGACCAATGGGATTCAACAAAGTAGCAGTTTCACAGTTTAACGATCCCAACCAGCTATGTTCGCTGAACAACTCAGCTTTTCAGATATCAAGGCTGTCATTCAAATCCCACTAATCTGTCAAAATACTCGGCGGACTACAAGACGAAAAGGACAAACAGTCGTATTAACAGATTCTCTTTACAAGAAGGAACTGCAGAATTCTGTCGCACGTATTGTAGGCCTACAGAAAGGAAGAGGGTGCACAAATATGAACATTGTCAGGACCGAGACGTCAGGTGCAATGCAGCTTAAGGCAAAAATATCAAACTGTACACCCAAAAAAACCAAAACAGAGGACATCAAAGACCTTAAGAAAAATAAAAGGGAGAAAATGATGGAGAAGAGAGAAACAGAGAGAGAGGGTGCTGAGTGTCTCTACTGTGGGGACATCTATTCCATTTCTAGTGAGGGCTGAGTCCCATGCCAGAGGTGTTCCAAGTGGGCACACAATTCATATGCTAGCATAGACAGTGAAGATGAAGAGGAAATACTGATTTGTGACTATTGGCTCTGAGCACTATGGGACTCAACTGCTGAGGTCATTAGTCCCCTAGAACTTAGAACTAGTTAAACCTAACTAACCTAAGGACATCACACACATCCATGCCCGAGGCAGGATTCGAACCTGCGACCGTAGCGGTCTCGCGGCTCCAGACTGCAGCGCCAGAACCGCGCGGCCACTTCGGCCGGCTTTGTGACTATTGCCGAAAGGACTAGTAGTTAGTGCTTTGGTGTTATTAAGCATTATACATTTTTCATAATGACATTAAAATATTCTCTTATTTTGAAGAATGACTTTTTAATTGTTTAAATTACACATTCTTTAGTCTGAATTGCCTTTTATACAACATTGTTTCATAGTTTAATACGATATTCGTAATTCAAATTCAACGTTTATGCAATAATTTAACAAAAAAATAGCCTTATCCCATTCTGCCCCGTGGGTGGGGCGGAACGGGAAATATGTAAGACTTTCCTTGAAAAACTGCAAAAAATGCAAAATATGTTGTTTTAATTGATTTTAAAATAAGGTACATTAGGTTACACTACAAGGTGTTTTTTTATAACCTTAAAAAGTGTTTCCTTGATTTCTTTTATTTTATACAAATTGTTAAACATTAGGTATCCCGTTCCCCCACGAGTTCCCCTAAGTGTTGGCATAATAGTGTGGCAGAGGTATTGAGTAGCCACGCAGGTAATGCATGGGTCAGGTGCGAGGTGCGCTACTCGTGTTGGGCCTCTGGTCTCTGGAGCAGGCTGCGTCGTTGTTGGGCCTGGGTGAAGGGCGCAAGCGCCGAACGGAAGCACCTGCCGCAAAAGCGGAGCTTCCCGTCCGACGCTCAGCTCCCGCTCTCCCTTTCCGGTCATTGACCCGCCACCGGCAAATTCCGACCTCCGCCCACGCCTCACATAAGCGTAAGCAGACCGGCTGCGAAGCGACGTGGGGCGGGGCGCCGCTCCTGTCCGCCCACATGCAATTTCGTCGCCGCTACCGCGTTAAGCGTAATCACGAGTTACACTGCTGACGCTATGCTTCTGGGACCACCTCTGTGTCCAGTGGAACTGAGCGAAGCAGGTCACCAGCAACTGTTGTCCGCACACAGGAGCACGTAAGGGAGCGTAACAGTGCCCGCATAGCGGAGAGATTAGAGCGTTTGTCTGTAAACGACTGCAGCACGCTATCTAGCTCGACTTCTACTGGTGCGTAAGGTACAATGTTACTAACAATTTACCGGTTTAGAAGCAAGGCGGGGTCTGACAGCCTTAATCTTGCCAAGTTAAATACAAGGGTGAAACATTTACGCTAGAAATATGACTGAAATTACGTTACTGACAGTAGCCTACCACACATCTTTTAGAATCGGAATGGCACATGAACGTGTATTTTATCTCGTCGCTGAAGTGCTTTGTCCTATACGGAACTTTTTTGACTGCGAGAATGTAAACAGTCAATAAATTTAAACAAAAATGAAACTGTATGAATTTCCGTAACAAAAAAACTGAACTTTAATTTGAAATTGGTGCTGGAAATAAAACAAAACTTGATCAATTTGAAACTAATAGGCCCTCTACTTAATGAATGCTATCCCTGAAACAATAAAATTTCTTGTCTTTACCTGTACAATGATAACGCTCTTTGCACTGTTCTCCGTTAGTACTTTAAATTATACATTTAGCAAACAGCTACTGTGCGAGACTGTTTCGTAGCAAACATTTTAATTAAATCGAGTATGACTGAGACAATAACTACTCGAAAAAGTTAATAAAAAATGACACGGATCTGGGAACTGGTCTTCACTTGTGATTAGTAACAATATGGCACTAACTTTAAAACTTGTATTTTGAGCCCTTGAAAATTGATAATACTTACAATTAACACACAATGAACTGATTATACATTAGCAATTAGCTTTAGAAAACTATTGGATGTGAGAGCTATACTTTGTCTCAGTCACCATTTATGAATACGCTCATTTAATTGGTAACAAAATAACTTTCTTACTTTAATTACTTCTAGCATGGTATATTCTAAAAAAAAAAGTCATCACTGCCCATAGGACATATCAGATACAACACATCTTTACGCTTGAGAGTTCTCCATACATCTCTCTATCTGAAATTACTGTAACTAACACGTCTGAGAAGCCCTGCTAAGCCCGCAGGACAGGAAAGGTAATTTAAGTTGTGGAAAGGGGCCAAAATAAGCGGCTGTCAGTTACACTCGAACATACAACTTTTATTTGATCAAACATTACAGAAGCAAAGAAATTATAAAAAAAACACAGCTTTAGTTTTGGAACATAATTAGAGGCTGAATGCACCGTACAATCTCATGCCTTAAGGGCAAGACCACTTTAATTTAAAAATGGATGAAGGCCCCTAACTTAAAGCTCAACCAAAATCAGAAATTTAAAAGGCAAAGCCTTATGTTGAAACAGTTACATAACTAGGTTGAAGGCCCAAAGAATGTGACACTTTAAGAGTAAACAACTTAGATTCAAAATCAGCAGGAGTCCCAACACTTAATACTCAATAACATTAATTTTAAAAATGCCAAAGGCTTTACGTAAAACAGTTATTAAATTAGGCTGAAGGCCCGAACAATCTGACGCCTTAAGGGCAAAAAACCTTAATCTAATAATCGGCTAGAAGCCTTACAAGTACAAACGACAAGAACAAACAAGAAGAGGCAGTACACCCAAGGGCGCTCAGAAGTTCCGAGGGTCGGCCTGGAATTCAAATACTAACGCTCGCTTAGGTGAGACAGGCAGTCGCCCCAACCATTGTCGATCTGACGACAACCCAACCGACAGACAGTCAATGGACCCACTGACAAGATAACCTCCGCTCCACCCGACCAGCGCACAACAGGTATTTCAATGGAACAACGTAGAAAGTATTGGCGCCCACAGCCAATTATACATTGAGCTGTCAAACTACACACTGTGCTGGACAGCGACAACACAATGAGGAAAATACACTGCCTGAATTTACGTCAACGTCCAGGGCAGGTAACCGGAACGTTAACAGCCACAAGGCAGAAGATTCCGCTGGAGCACTTCAGTTCGAACAACGAAGTGCAGTTGAACTCCACTGGATGGTGGCTAAAATTTGCGAACTTGGAAACACACGTTTTGCTCGCAGGAATATCCCAACAGTCCATAATGAACACAATGTAAACAGTCGTGACTTGCTGGTATATTGTCAAAACTCAACTTTCATACCCAGGATCGGTGAGCCATGAACCTCGTAGCAATGGGAACAGCACCACACACTGCTACACCGCATAGAGGCCACCAGCGGGCCCGGCCAAACTACGTGCCGCTGAGACTTCCTCGCTGCTCCACGCCAACCGACCAACTGCCCGGCCTGGAAACAGTGAAAGGATCAAATATACATCGGCTGATGAGACGACCAACTGAACGACCAACCAACAGTCATTCCGCTCCAATCGCCCTCCGTTGGACAGTTCATGTGTGTCACCAGCGGTTGGCGAGCACTGGCTGTTGGCGCCGCACCCGCGCTCCGTCCTCGATTTCACTGCTGCTGGTCTGTCCCCAACTGACTACCAGACACACCACGACCCAGAAATACTATCAGTTCCTCCAGAGATGGTACGGCAGTGCATTTATCGACACGCGCTACTGCTGCCGCTCACGGGCAAGTAAGGCAGGAAGTTAGTGAAGCCAGTAAATGGAAATAAGAATACGAGGCGGCAGTACCGTAATAGAAGATGACAAACAATGAAAGGGATAAACGCGAGCCGTGCACGGCTCACCGTCTTTACACTTGAGTGTCCTCCATACTTGTATCTATCTGAAATTACTCCGAACACATTACCCATAACATCTCGAACTAGCGATCGCTGTTGAGCAGCGACGCTACTACACGGGCGAACGCTGTTGAGCAGCGACGCTACTACACAGTCGACAGTACCTTTGTCCACCATCGGTTCAATAAACAATTAACTTAGAAAATTTTACCGTGTGTATATACCTTTCAAGGGGTATTCAATACGTTATTCAACACATTTTTTTCTGGAAGCAAATTTGTTTTATTCAGGAGTTCAACAGTCTTTTAGCTGCAAGCAACATTTTTTCAACGCATTCTCCCTTCAATGCGACGGCCTTACGCCACCTTACTTGGAGGGCCTGTATCCTCGCATGGTCCTCGTCAGAGAAAACGCCTTGCTGCATTAATAACCTCCTCATCATCCACGTATTGCTTCCTGCAGAGTGCATTCTTCAGTGGGCCAAACAGATGGTGCTTCGTTGCTCCTTATGGTCTTCTGTGAGGCGGCGAGGATCTCAGCAGGAACCCACCAGACACATTCGTTCATCAGTTGGGGTACCCAAATACCCCAAATGATTGACGAATATGTCAGCACTACCAACAGGGACGTCCAGTTGAGCAATGAGTAGTTTGGTCGCGATCCGCCCACCACCTCGAATGAGAGTGTCCGCATGTTTCAGCACTGCAGGAGTCACAACAGGGAACAGCCGGCAAGTACGCGGGTGATCGGACAGGTTCCAAATCGTTCAGATGGCTCTGAGCACTATGGGACTTATCTGCTGAGATCATCAGTCCCCTAGAACTTAGAACTACTGAAGCCTAACTAACCTAAGGACATCACACACATCCATGCCCGAGGCAGGATTCGAACCGGCGACCGTAGCGGTCGCGCGGTTCCAGACTTAAGCACCTAGAATCGCTCGCCACTTCGGCCGGCTCGGACAGGTTTGCGTGATCTTATTGTGATGATCACAGACGTCTCGTTAAACGGCACATCGTGGTTTTGTTCATTGCCTGATGTCTGTAGACACTCAGCAAGTGCCTATAAATGTCTGAGACATTTATAGGACAGATCTCTGCTTGAAGCGCGCCTCCTTTACAAATGTAATATGGAAGGCTACTGACAGCGCTGCCATCTATCATAAAACTGTAGGGGCTGAAGCGGGAGTGTTGCGTGATGTCCCGCAACAAATTCTGCATTTTTAAAATCGAAATTGGCCAAGAAAAAAGGTGTTTTATTACTTTTTCGTTCCATTCATCTGCACTCAGTATATGAATCGAAACATAAAAACATTTCAGAGCGAAGGGATCTCCCAATCACCAGATACTCAGCTGGTCTCTAATGCCCCCAAACGAGAGAGAGAAAAAACTGAAAATAAGGAACTGGAAATGTCGGAAATGTGGTGGCATATAAGAATGTTACAAATGAAATGGAAATATAACGCACGAAGTGTAGAAACACTGAACAGAGAGATTGAGAAAAGAAGTTTATGAAAGATTCTACTCAGAAAAAAGGATAGATTAGTCAGAATGCATGTAGGAAGAGGGAACTTGAGAATAGAAGCAGGGGTGGAGGGAAAAAAATTAGTAATGTGCACTATGCATATGCTGGTTTTTCTTGCTCTCCGACAATTGTGCCTTAGCTACCGACTGAACAGTTGCTCTGCCTGTTTCGCCGGCCGTTCGTCAGCGCTGTTTCGCGCACTGCTAGGGTGTGGCCCTGTCAACGTTCTGAGTGATTACGAGTGCTGCATGGGACGCCCTCAGCGGCTTGCCGTTGGTGACTAAAATAACAACGCTATCTACGGGCTCTTCGGTGGCGATGTTGAGGTTTAGACAAGATATTTGTATGATACGAAAAATGGTAATTCACTCTACATAATGATAAGCGTGAAGTCATTCATGTTAGTACTTAAAGAAAATTGCTAAATTTCGGTTACGTAAGAAATAACGTAGGCATTACAGGTAACCCCTGAATTGTTAAGTTTTACTTACAAGTGATGCAGCTAGAATGTCAAGAATTTCTTCCACTCGGAGTCAGTGAAAGAAGATACCCGACACTTGCAGTGGACTCGGCGCGGCTGCTACACGAGCCTGCCTCAGTTAGTCAAGCACCGCTGTTACGTATGCGCGTAAGTGTTGTCGCAGCTTTATAGAAGGCTTCCGTTTCACCTGTAGGTGTCTACACTTCGCAGTTGAGAGCTAGCAACAGCACTGATAGAAGTCAGGGATATTATTTCTGTAACTCAACTGTAGAACTCTGGAGATTTCTACAGTGTCCCAATAGAACTTTGAGATCCTTTTTCACCAGTTTCTGCTAATCCCTATTTTACTTCCTAACAATGCTGTCGCCAAACGCAAAATATGAAAAATATTTTTAACCTTTTTTATCAGTCTTTAGACTTGATGTTGCCCGCCACGATTTCCTCCCCTCTGCCATCCGTAGCATCTCATGAAGCATTTCCATCCAGCTTCCTCGAGTATTCGGAGTATTTGGCGGATATATTTAGCTATATGTCTTCCCCTGCAGTCACATTTACTGTCATACTGTTCCTTGTTCTAGTCAGTATTTTCCGCATATCCTTATCAATGTTGATTTTTACGTGATCCGCCCACGTTATTTTCAATATCTGTCGGTAGCACCAGATCTCAAACTCTTCCATTCTCTTTTTATTCACGTTCTTCATGAAATATATTTAACATCCATAGAGTGGTGTGCATCAGACGTGAGCTATCAGGAATTTATTTTTCTCATTAAGGCCAATGTTAGATGTTAATTGCAGAGGAGAGAGAGATCCTCATACATGTCTGCTTTCTATGTCCTCCTTGTTCGGTCAAGTGGTATTTTCCTTCCAAGATAACATTTTGCCTACCACGTGATTACTAATTTTGATACATGTTTATCATTAATGTCATTTGTTCTGCAGCTCCATACTGTCGTTCTTTGTTTTATTCTCACTCAAGATTCTCTACTGTGAAAACAGTTCCTTCCGCTAGAAACCCACTATAATTCGTCCTCACTTTCGCTGAGGGCAGTAATGTCAACAGCGATTCTTTAACTGACATAGTTTCACCTCTCTCACTTCAGGATGTTTTACTTCCTACTTTACTTCTTTAATATAGAGGCTTAAGAGTAGAGAAGAAAAACAATGTTCCTTCAAAGACCGATCATTTATCTCCTCTTATTTTCCTAGTCTAGTTCCTGTACATACTGTGTTGTACTGGATTCCTCATAGGAGACAGGTAGGCCTATTTGTTTTTCTGAGAATATGAAAGATCTTGTACTAATTGACGTTGTCAAATGTTTTATTCTAGAAAAACAAATCCTACGGAAATATCTTCATATTTCTCAAGTCTTGCTTCATTTATCAATTAGAATTTGAAAGCTCTCTAGAGACTTAAACTTCTCTAAAGCCAAGTGATTGTTAATCAAAATATCCACGGGTGTACTGCCGGTCTACAGTGTCCAACGGGCACAATATTTCGGCGATCATACATGTCGCCATCATCAGGTGAACTGACGGCCTGAATTCCAGTGAACGTCCCGGTACGGAGATCCGTACGCTATGGCTGCTCAGAGGGAGCTGGGTTCGGTCGCAGCGGCGGTCGATTTAAATACCCTCCGCCCGCGGCGCACTCCCTTCGCCGTCCGCGCCCCGCGCCACGGTCGCACGGTGGAACAGATTGCGACGGCGTCTGAGATGACGTCAGTGTGATGGCTCTGTCCGCCGTGGTCGTCACAACTATACGTTTGCTCGGTTTACTCTTGATTAACCCAATCGCTGGTTCCCAAGCCTTGCTAAGGTTATAGCCACAGCCACGGTTTATGAGGTCTTCATTGGTGCGAATTTCGATGGCCTCTCTAACAACGCTGTCCCAGTATCTCGATGTCTGTACCAGAATCCTCGTGCGTTCATACTCCGTAGCGTGATTTTCCGACAAACAATGTTCAGCGACCGCCGACTTGCTCGGATACATCAGTCGAGTGTGCCTCTGGTGTTCACGGCATCGATCCTTGACGGTACGCATCGTCTGACCAATATACGACTTCCCACATTGACACGGAATCTGGTACACGACGGCCTTCCTCAAACCGAAGTCATCTTTGGCGCTCCCCACCAGTGCACGAGTTTTATTCGGAGGACAAAACACAGTTCCGACCCGGTGTTTCTTCAAAATGCGGGCGATTTTCCCCGAGAGTGCGCCTGTATATGGAATAAACGCAGCGCCTACCTCCTCCCTCGTGATTTCATCCATCTCCACAGGTTGTGCTGTAGTGGTTGGGCGGAGAGCACGTTGAATCTGCCACTCTGAGTTCCCATTTTTTCGAAATACAGTTCTCAGATGTTCCAATTCCTGGGGTAGACTCTTTGCGTCGGAGATAGTGCGCGCCCTATGTACTAGAGTTTTAAGTACCCCATTCCTTTGTGAAGGGTGGTGGCAGCTTCCTGCGTGCAAATACAGATGTGTGCGTTGTCTTCCGATACACCCCATGACCTAGGGTGCCGTCAGCCCTTCTCTTGACCAAGACGTCAAGGAACGGTAATTTACCCTCCGTATCAGTCTCCGTAGTGAATTTGATGTTGGGGTGTATGGAGTTTAGATGTGTAAGGAAGTCAAGGAGTTTATCCATACTATGTGGCGAGATGACGAACGTGTCGTCCACGTAACGGAAAAAGCAAGTAGGTTTCCATTAGGATGACGACAGGGCTTCCTCCTCGAAGTTCTCCGTATACAAATTCGCTACCACCGGTGAGAGTGGTCTACCCATGGCGACTCCCTCCGTTTGTTAGTAGTATTCTCCATTAAAAAGAAAATACGTGGAAGTCAAGACATGCCTAAAAAGTTCAGTGGTCTTCTCGTCAAACTTCTGACTAATCAATTCTAGTGACTCTCGCAGGGGTACCCTGGTAAACAAGGAAACAACGTCAAAACTCACCATGATATCTGACTCATCCAACCTGAAGCTATCAAGGCGTTTAACAAAATCCACGGAATTACGGATGTAATGAGGGCATTTACCCACATAAGGACTTAATATTCCCGTCAGGTGTTTGGCCAACAAATATGTAGGTGCCCTGATGTTGCTGACAATGGGGCGTAATGGTACCCCCTCTTTGTGAACCTTCGGGAGTCCATATAGTCTAGGCGGTACCGGACGTTGGGGTAACAATTTCTTAGCGTCAACCCCCGGTAAATTTGCGTCCTTGAGAAGCGACCTCGTCTTGTTCTCCAACTTCCTTGTAGGGTCAACGCTGATCTTCCGGTAGGAATCGTCATTTAGCAGGTTCTGCGTCTTATCAGTGTAGTCCCTATGGGAGACAACAGCTGTAGCATTGCCTTTGTCAGCCGGTAAGTAAACAATTTCAGAGCACTCCCTCAGATCACGAATGGCCGCCCTCTCTTTACTGGTGATATTTGACTTCATCGGCTTGGATTTCGTCAACGCACGACAAGTTTCACGACGTATTTCCTCAGCTGTTTCAGGCGGAAGTCGAGCTGCAACCTGTTCAACAGCACTAACAATTTCTGCGACCGGAGTGAACTTGGGGGTGGAAGCGAAGTTGAGACCTTTCTGCAAAACCGAGACCGCATCTTCACTCAACACCATGCCACTCAAATTGATGACAGTGTTGCAAGACATCATTAAAACAAAGGATTTTCTCGTTGCGTCGACACGTTTTCACGAAATTTCAGTCACCAATTTCGTCTCCGAATGCGCAAATGTTCTGCTGGCGCCGACCTACACAGGTGAAGGCGATCAACATAATAATATAAATGAAATCAAAGCTTGCACTGGAAGATATAGGTGTTGCTTTCTTTCGCGCACTGTTCGATAGCTGAATAAAACAGAATTACTCTGATGATGGTTCCAAGTACCCTCCGCCAGGCAGTTAAATGTGATTTGTAGAGTATCCATTTAACTGTAGATGTAGATGTGGATGTACATCTGGATCGCATAATTAGTCTCATCAATGTTCTCTTTAAGTTGCTTTAACGCATGGTGAGCCGACAGCTGTGGTGTCTCCTTCAGTCTCGGAACCTTCTGTGTCTTTCCCAGGGCGGTTTTCGCCAAGTCCATTCAACTGTTGATAATTTGATTTTCCTGGAGTCTGCAATCCAGACAGCTTTTGGCCATCGTCAACACTTTGTAACTGTCAACTTCGAACTACAAAAGGTGTATGACATCACATGGTGCACCACATCCTCGCTACCTTACATGAGTGCGATCTCTCGGCCCACTTCCGATTTTTGTCCAGAACTTCTTGTCGCATCGCACTTCCCGCGTTGAAACTGGTGTTTCACTCAGTACCTCCATATCTAAGAGAATGGGTTCTGCAGGGGACTTTGTTAAGTGTCCCTCTCTTTATAATGAGCATCAACGGTCTACTAGCAGGTGTGGGGTCTTCAGTATGACCCTCATTGTATGCCATCGATTTTTGATTTTACGATTGCTCCTCAATGTAGGCGTAGCTGTACGCTGTAGGGCACCATTCGAATGGTGCCATGACTCACGGCAGCACTTTTGTTGCCGTACTACTGTTTATTCACAATCAGAACTTTAACTCGACTACCAGTTAGTGAGTGTGGTGGAGAATTACCAAATTTGAGACTGCTCTTCGATGCCCAACTGACATGACTTCCCTATCTTCTCCGACTTCAGCAAAGGTACTGGCTACACCTTAATACACTTCGTTACCTCAGTAGCAGCAGCTGAGGTGCAGATTGTACTACCCTTTTGCAGCCGCAAAACCCTTATCCTATCGCATCTTGATTATATGAGTCTGGCATCTTGTCTGGCATCGCCATCGGCATTGCAGTCGCTGGACTTGATCCACCACTTAGTGGCTAACTTATAATAGGAGCCTCTGAACTAGCCCTGTGAACAGCCTAACATGGAGGTTGCGTCTCGCCACTTCAGATCAGGTGCACACAACAGCTAGTCAATTATGCTACACATGTTCACAGCCCCGTTAGCAACCAGTCTACCCAGTCCTTTTTCCTAGTACGGAGACCCAGAACTGTTGTCACAATTGGTTTCGATTACCGTCCCTCTACTCTGAACTCAGACTTCCTGCACTGTCACCTCTCGTCAGTGGGCAATCGCGTAGAATTATACAGTATGAACCCTGACTTTCAGTGTGTCTCGATTTATCCTTTGGACCGAAAGACTCAGTTGGTCCCATGGTGTTTCGTCACCTGTTCCTGCCTGTCCTCGACGCATTTCCAAATTCAGAAGTGGTATACACCGCTGGCTGTTAGTGGTAGTCGGTGTACGAACTGTCACATGGCAGTTACAGTGGACTATGCTCCTTGCTGAACGGATGTAGTGCCTTGAGTGCTGAACTGGTGGCCATCAAACGAGCCCTTAGCCACGCTCTTTCTTACTCCAGCTAGATGCTTCTAATCTAAGGCGACTCCCTGAGCAGCCTTCAGGCTATACATCAGTGCTATCCTCATCCTCATCATCCATTAGTCACTGACCTCCATCAAGCTGGATTGCCAGTCGTCTTTGTTTGGACCCCTGGATATATTGGGATCTTAGAGAATGAACATGTCGAGCACTTGGCAAAGTTAGCTACCAGGAAGCCAATTTGGGAATTGAGAGTCCCTGAACTGGACCTGGACCTTCAGTCGACTCCACATAATCAGTTGTGGGGTGTCTGGAGCTCAGAGTGGTTCACTCTGTACTTCCCATGCGGACTGAGAGCAATAATACATGCCACAACCATGTGTCAGTCTTCCCTTCGCGCTTCTTCAAGGGCTGGTTTTACGTTTTACCCGCGAACGTTGTTTCTACTCGTCACTGTGGTACTTTGGTGCACTGTGGCTTGACGGTTTGGAGGAGTAGCCGTTGCCTACTTTGGGCCAGATCCAATGGCGGCCAAAATTTGGCTTCTGTGCGCGGTATCTCAAACTTCCTGACCCGCTAGCTGTTGCTAGCCCTTGTTTTGCAGTCTGACCTGCCCCTAACCTTCCCAAATTTTTACCGTTTTTAACGTTTTAATTTTTCTAAAAGCTCGTCATTTTGTCCGTGCTGCTTGTTTTCTTAGGCTAACGGAAAGTGAGGTGTTACTGGTGGGACGCAGAGGGTGCGTCTCCCACTGCATACCATGCTTCAGGGACTCCCAACTGCATTGTGAATAGAGCGGTTCGCCCGTCCTATTCCCTCTTATTACTCGCCTCCTAATTCTTCCTGCTTTTTTCACTGTCTTATTGTATCTTGCTTTCATTTGCGCTTCCCAGGATTTGCCTTTTGTATCCTCCGAGCGCTGTTCCTGATTCGATGCATAAAGGATGAGGCGACTGATGGTCTTGCACCTGTGACCCTTAAAATCCAACAACCAACAAACCAATAATGCACCTCCTATAAGGGAGATAGGAGTGAAAAGGCGGTAACACAGCAGCATTATGTAGTCCATCATCAAAGGAGGTGGCTTACAAAACACTCGTTCGACCTATACTTGAGTATTGCTCATCAGTGTGGGATCCGTACCAGATCGGTTTGACGGAGGAGATAGAGAAGATCCAAAGAAGAGCAGCGCGTTTCGTCACAGGGTTACTTGGTAACCGTGATAGCGTTACGGAGATGTTTAATAAACTCAAGTGGCAGACTCTGCAAGAGAGGCGCTCTGCATCGCGGTGTAGATTGCTCGCCAGGTTTGGAGAGGGTGCGTTCCTGGATGAGGAATCAAATATATTGCTTCCCCCTACTTATACCTCCCGAGGAGATCACGAATGTAAAATTAGAGAGATTAGAGCGCGCACGGAGGCTTTTAGACAGTCGTTCTTCCCGCGAACCATACGCGACTGGAACAGGAAACGAAGGTAATGACAGTGGCACGTAAAGTGCCCTCCGCCACACACCGTTGGGTGGCTTGCGGAGTATAAATGTAGATGTAGAAATTTTGTACATACGTAATTCATTATTTTAGTAATCATTTTCGTAAAACTGCTGAGAGGGTAATATGCATTTGCCGCCCCTAAGGATGGGTCTGGAGGTGAGAAGACGTGACATTTAAAAATATTCGACGAATACCGATATTAGAACGAAATACGTAGTTTTCGGGATTGTTAGGCTCATTGCTCACAGCCCCAATAAATTTGGGCGCTATGATTGTGGGCTTCCAGGGTGGAGGTTTCAAAGACAGTGCCACATCAGCATCTGTATGTAAGGATTGCTGCAAATTCTGCCAAACTTCTACATCTACATCTGCATACATACTCCGTAATTCCACCATACGGTGCGTGGCGGAGGGTACCTCGTACCACAACTAGCATCATTTCTCCTGTTCCATTCCCAAACAGAACGAGGGAAAAATGACTACCTATATGCCTCTGTACGAGCCCTAATCTCTCTTATCTTGTCTTTGTGGTCCTTCCGCGAAATGTAAGTTGGCGGCAGTAAAATTGTACTGCAGTCAGCCTCAAATGCTGATTCTCTAAATTTCTTCAGTAGCGATTCACGAAAAGAACGCCTCCTTTCCTCTAGAGACTCCCACCCGAGCCCCTGAAGCATTTCCATAACACTCGCGTGATGATCAAACCTACCAGTAACAAATCTAGCAGCCCGCCTCTGAATTGCTTCTATGTCCTCCCTCAATCCGACCTGATACGGATACCAAACGCTCGAGCAGTTCTAAAGAATAGATCGTATTACTGTTTTATAAGCGGTGTCCTTTACAGATGAACCACATTTTCCCAAAATTCTACCAATGAACCGAAGACGACTATCCACCTTCCCCACGACTGCCGTTACATGCTTGTCCCACTTCATATCGTTCTGCAGTGTTACGCCCAAATGTTTAACCGAGGTGACTGTGTCGAGCGCTACACTACTAATGGAGTATTCAAACATTACGGGATTCTTTTTCCTGTTCATCTGCATTAATTTACATTTATCTATATTTAGAGTTAACTTCCATTGTTTAAACCAGTCACAAATCCTCTCCAAGTCATCTTGTATCCTCCTACAGTCACCCACTTGGTGTGGGTATTATTGGAGAAATTACAGTTATCTCCATTATGGCCGAAGATCGATATGAAAAGAGGTGACATAAACGCATTACTCAAGAACGTCTGGACAAGTTTCAACAAAATTTGTTTTGTACGTGATTCATTATTTGTATAGAAATACTGTCTGTCTAAGAGAACTCTACTACTCCTTGGGGTAGGGTGGAGATGAGAACGTGTAACATGTAAAGGTGTTCAAACACGACCTGCTGGCTTTTCTTTCCTGTATTTAGTTGCCAAGCAATATTTTAAAAGCATGAAACGCAATTTGTCTGATTCGTGTTGTTCAAATCGTCCGGCAGATCGTGAGAATTGGTACTTGCAGCTAGCCTGTAATTTTGTCAGCGTATCTGTATGCGGGTGAAGCTCTAGGTAATGTCCTAATTTAAAATAATTAATAATTTAGGCTTGTGTACCAAGTGAACTGAGGCGGGAATTGGAATCTGCTCACTCGCATACGATAAACCAAATCGGAAGCTCACCAGACATATCCGTACAACGATTGAGGAAGTGCAGCGTGGGGCCGACAGATAACTTCAACACAGTGGTTGTCCGTCGCCCGCCTACGGGTTCGGTCGGCGACTGAAGCACACAACACGCGCCTTCCCACGGCTACACCTCATACGTCGAAGAGTTTACAGACGGCCGCAACGAAGGAAATAATGCTTAGAAATCCAGGAACCCGCCTGAGTTTATCTAGTATCACTGCTACGGTTAGAGCCGATCACTGTTAACTACCGAACTTGTACCGGCCATCAAATGCGGGCACACTACTAGCCTCGCCGTAAGCTTCCAGCAAGGTCGCCTAGCCCCGAGCGAACTGTTCCACCCTCCCAGTCTCACTGTCACTGCCCTGCTGCCTCCGATCTCCGCGTGAACCACTGTAAGGCAAAGATGTTCTACTAGAGACCTATCGATCGCGCAGTGGTTCAACCAGATTTCCCAGCAGCTTTGCTCATTGGAAGACGGGCCAAAATAAGCGAACACATGTCTCGGCTTATCTGCAGACATTAGACCGTTTCCGTGAATCCAACGGTCAAAGTTTTCCATGTACCTTATCTGCCTTTCAGCTAACAAACAGTCCAAAGCAATCGACGGCACAGTGTCTAGCGTCATAAATTCATACTTTTGCTCCCAAATGAAAAGAAAAAAGTAGGAAAATTGGCTTTAACGTCCCTCGGTATCTAGGTCATTAGAGACAGAACACGAGCTCGGATTGTGTCAAGGACGGGGGACGAAATTGGGCGTACCCATTCAAACGAGCCATCCTGCCATTTTCCTGGAGCGATTTAGGGAAATCACGGGAAACCTAAATCCGGATGGCCGGACCCTGGTTTGAACCGTCATCCTCCAGAATGCGAACCTAGTGAGCTAACTGCTGCACCACCTCGTTCTGTACTTATGTTCCCCGTGTTCGAATCCCGATTTTTTTTTAAATTTTTGTTCCTCATTTATATACCCATGTCCATTGAAGATTATTACATGAATGTTATCAACTTTCAAAAATAATATACGTACTACGAAGTATTATTTTGGACAATCTGTCGATCGCTGCACTTCGGCTCGGCTATTGGAGAAACTAATGCATAGTCTAGTTTATATTAATAGCCGCTAAATGTCAGTTGTCTTCTGTTTTGCTTGGTAACCGTCATATGTTTAATAAGGCTACTCCGCAGCAGAAATCAGTTTTGTTCTCGAGTAAGCGTAATGCAAGTCCGTGATTACAGTGCGAACACGTTTCAGGTTGAGGTTCTAACAACCCTACCACAACAAAGGTCAGAATTTAATAACGATTGTGGTTATGCTCAAGCTGCGAAATACTGCATTTTCGGGCAACAACTGAGTTATTATGTGGCAGGTGTTATTAGAGCATAGTTAATAATGTCATTTCATGTAATAATAAAAAAACTAGGCGCTCATCTTTTTGTCTTTCCCACGCTGGTCTCGTCGTAAAATCATGGCTCAATCGTTGAAAATCTAGGTGGTTATGATTCCAAGCTCGGATGCAAAGAGGCCTAGGTTTTATTCTGCTATATTCAAAAGTTCTGTAGATGCCCTTCTCAAACCATTCTTGGAGATTAAACCTTTTGCTGGACAATGGTGATGTAAAAAAATAATCAGCACTCCGAATTTAAGTTACACTTCCTTTTAATTGGTTTTATTGCAATATCACGTGACACACAGAACATCACTTCACAATGCAAAACATACTTGAAACCATCTTCCTCACAGTCACTGTTAAAGTTCACATTTTATAAGCGGATTACAATACGCGTCTTTCCAACATGACGTCCAAGACTTCCCATTTCAAAGGTCCGACTCTCTAACAAGTTAACAACAAACTAACTATCGCTTACGCGCCCAAAAATCGGAGTTTCAAGTACGTCAAAGATCATAGTGACAAAAGAAAGAATACACATGAGAAAAATATCATTGCAATATAAACATATCGATGTATCACAAATGAAATCAAATCTGAATGTTGTCTCAGAAATATGTTAAGTAGTTAACAGAAATACAGTAGAATATTACTGGTACCGAGGGGTTCAGGTGAGGTGCCGTAATGGTTGCGTAATTCAAGTACCATTACAAGGTAATCATCCGAATGGGTGGAACATTCGCGTATAGTATCGACAGTTTCTAGATACAGGATGTGTATGTAAAGGAAAGAGTCTTGGCCGCCCTCGTGTTCCTGAAGAAAATGTTGCACGAATTCAAACTGCTTTCCAACGTAGCCTTTCAAAATCAACTCGTCGTGCCAGACGGGAGTTACAACTGCCTACAACAATTTGGCATGTTTTGAGACGTCGGTTGGTTATGAAGCCGTGCCAGTTACTGCAGTTACAAGCTCTGCGTCCTGATGACAAACGAAAACGTGTGGAATTTTGTAACGAAGTTCTTGATGCTATTGACAATGATAACACTTTCGCACAACGCATCGTGTTCAGTGATGAAGCGACTTTCCGTATTAATGGTCAGGTAAACAAACACAATGTTCGAATTTTGGGCCTACAAAACCGACATGCAGCCATTGAACATGTACGAGATTCGGCCAAAGTCAATGTGTTTTGGGCGATATCCCGATCATCTGTTTACGACCCATTCTTCTTTGATGGAAACACGGTTAATGGTCAGCAGTAACTCGCTATGTTACAAAACCGGTTGTTTCGGAGGCTGCTCGAAGACAATTTCACTTTTCAACAAGACGGGGCACCCCTCATTGGAGTCGCCAAGTGCGTGAATATCTGAATGAAACTCTACCGAACCGGTGGATTGGTAATCAAGGAGCAGGCCACTTTGTATGTCTCAGCTGGGCTCCATAGTCATCGGATTTGACACCCTCTGACTTCTTCCTGTGGGGTTTCGTTAAAGACAACGTTCATGTACCACCACATCCACAGAACGTGGAAGAGTTAAGAACCGGATCCGTACGGCCATGACATCAATGACAAAGGACTCTTTACCCTAATATGGGACGGATTGGAGTATCGGTGTGATATTGTTCGTGTCGCTGATGGAGAACATATTGAAAATCTGTCATCTCAACTTCACAGTTTCGTAAATATGTGTGTAAAGTTTGATATTCGTATGTGTTAAAGTTTAATAAATATATGGGCCGGACGCTGTGGCCAAGGGGTTCTAGGCGCTTCAGTCCGGAACCGCGCTGCTGCTACAGTCGCAGGTGCGAATACTGCCTCGGGCATGGATGTGTGTGATGTCGTTAAGTGAGCTAGGTTTAAGTAGCTCTACGTCTAGGGGACTGATGACCTCAGATGTTAAGCCCCATAGTGCTCAGAGCGATTTGAAATATTTTTAATGAATATAAGCATTCGAAATACGTATGTTCTTTTCGAAACAACCTGTATATTGAAATAATGATGTCCTTATTCAACAACTAACTGTATGTCTCGTCAATCAATTGGAAAAATAAAAGAGAAACATTAGAGGAATGGAAGAATTATTTAAAATTATTTTCAGTGAAATCTCTGTCCTGTATTTTGACCCGCAGTCAGGTGCATGCGCCAGTTTTTGGAGAACTAACCGGTATGCGTGGTTTCCAGTGAAATTATTGTCAAGGTGTGAAATCTTCAACGATGTGAGATTGGCAGGTTCAAATGGCTCTGAGCACTATGGGACTTAACATCTGATGTCATCAGTCCCCTAGACTTAGAACTACTTAAACCTAACTAACTTAAGGAGATCACACACATCCATGCCCGAGGCAGGATTCGAACCTGCGACCGTAGCAGACGCGTGTTTCCGGACTGAAGCGCCTAGAACCGCATCGGCTGGCATTTGCGAACAAGCCGAAACACGTGTTCGCTTGCTGTGGCTTCTCTTCCACCGAGGGAACATTATGGGAATTCGCGTTATGGCATTTGACGTCTTTTCCTCGTAAGTGTACTATGTTTGACAATATAGACTTTGGTTTTGCGTTCATGCGTCCATACTGCAACAACTGACCCGCTTCCCCTGGGAAAATAACCATTAATGGCTTGCTATTGCCACCTTACTTGGAGGTACTAACCAACATAAAAAACATAAAAATGAACTCCTCCTAACAAATATAATTATTAATTCGCAAGTGGGGTAAATACTGACGTAATCTTGTTCGGCAATTTGCCCTCAGCCACTAATCAAAATATCTGCATTTACACCTGTGACACCCTGTGTATTCTCAGTACGCAATAAGCGTATTTTTGAATTATTTTATGCTATTTCTATGGAAAGTGTGACCTTTCACCCCGGTTATTTGCGGCGAAGTTTATTTCGATCGGCTCAGGCAGGCACTTGGCTTTCAGTGGCTGCCGAAAGGAGAGCAGCCCGGTCGCCCACTCGGGCTGCGATGGGCCCGCGGGCGGATCGCGGGGGGATACATACATCAGCCGTGACAAGTTTAAACGGGGCGCGCGCCGCCGGCTCGTATATCACGTATACGGTCCACTTTGGCGACGCTTCGAGCGGCCGCCGGCAGTTTGTCATTCGAGGCGCCGTCCCCAGAAAAATAAACGAATAATGTTTCTCTTATATTCACTCAATATGTTATCCTCTCTTCTCGAAACTCTCTCTGAAAGTTGAGATCCTCCGGCAGCGTGGAAGCCTAGAGCCGACGTCCCGACCATTCGTCAGTTGAGAACAGGCCAAAGAGGCTGCTGAGTTATCGGAAAAAGGAAAACTTGCCCAGTGACTGGCTCCCGCTCTACGTAGATCACTTTTGCCTTCTAGTAACGCACGAAACTGGTCAGTGATACATGTTGCCAATAACGTTGTTGTTTTAGCTTTCAGTACGAAGAGTGGTTTGATGCAACTCTCCAAGCTAGTCGGTCCTGTGCAAGCTTCTTCATCTCCGACGAGAAGAGTTATGTTTACGTGTTTCGATAGGTAAAACAACAAAGTGCCTGTACAAGGGTACTTGTTCCCATTACATACAAAAATGATCTATATGATATTTGGGCTCAGTGGATGGAGGAGAGAGTGTTCCCCTCGACCTCCAATTGGAAGATCCAGACAAAGCACTTAGCTGTATATTACTTCTACGTGATAGGGTTGTTTACTTCATTTCCCTTAACTGAACGCGGTCGCGGAATGTAGGTGGTCACTGACCTTCAGGCAGTTCTAACAAGGGAACCTCCCCATCGCACCCCCCTCAGATTTCGTTATAAGTTGGCACAGTGGATAGGCCTTGAAAACCTGAACACAGATCAATCGAGAAAACAGGAAGAAGTTGTGTGGAACTATGAAAAAATAAGCAAAGTATACAAACTGAGTAGTCCATGCCAAGATAGCCAACATCAAGCATAATCTGATCGCAGGAGCGCCGTGGTCCCGTGGTTAGCGTGAGCAACTGCGGAACGAGAGGTCCTTGGTTCAAGTCTCCCTCGAGCGAATAATTTTTCTTTATTTTCGCAAAGTTATGATCTTTCCATTCGTTCATTGACGTCTCTGTTCACTGTAATAAGTTTAGTGTCTGTGTTTTTCGACCGCACCGCAAAACTGTGCGATTAGTAGACGAAAGGACGTGACTCTTCAATGAGAACCGAAAACATTTGATCGCAAGGTCATAGGTCAACAGATTCCTCCACAGGAAAACACGTCTGATATATTCTATACGACACTGGTGACGGCATGTGTGTCACATGACAGAAATATGTTGTCGACCCACATAACTTGTACACTTGGCGAATGGGTAAAAACATTCTTCTACGTTGCCCGATTTAGGTTTTCTTGTGGATGTGATAATTACTCCCAATAAAGTGATGAAAACATAAGAGTTTGTCACACAAACTGCAATAAATGAATCCAACAGTTTCACAGTCGCTCACTTTTCCTTGTGCTCTGTTAAAACATATGTTTTTAACGTTTTCAAATTTTTCCGTGTGTAGACCGTCAAATCCTGCATATGTCCAAGCAAATCTGAACAAGTCCTGGAATTTTGGAGAGCGAAGTTGATTATGTGTGAGTGCCTGAACTTTGATAAATGTCTGAAAATAAAAAACTAAAATCTTCGCCCGAAGGAAGATTTGAACCAAGGACCTCTCGCTCCGCAGCTGCTCACGCTAACCACGGGACCACGGCGCTCCTGAGTAGAGTCAATCCCAGATGATGTTCCCTATCATTCGCATGAATTACTCAGTTTGTATATTTTGCTTAATTTTTCAGAGTTCCACACAACTTCTTCCTGTTTTCTCGATTGATCTGTGTTCAGTTTTTCAAGGCCTATCCACTGTGCCAACTTATAACTAAATCTGAGGGGGGTGCGATGGGGAGGTTCCCTTGTAAGCGACCAGGCCGAAACATCTCTTTCTACGATTTAATCTGCACACCGTCATCCTTTCTTGTTCCGAAAGATGGTAGCAGTCGTAGGAAGAAAAATTTTGTCATCTTCTGTTAGTTTGAGAGTCCTCCGATAGGGTGAACGCAGCGTGTTACCTTGGATGGGGAGTTACCTTCACATCTAGAAGCTACTTCGGGTGTATCCCACGGAAGTGTGTTGGGATCTTTGCTGTTCATGCTCTGTATTAATGACCTGGCAGATAATATTAATAGTAAAATCAGCCTCTTTGCGGATGATGCAATTGTCTATAATAAAATAGTATGTGAGAGATGCTGCACAAATATTCAGTCAGAACTTGATAAGATTGCAGAGGTTGGCAACTTGAACTAAATGTTCAGAAATGTAAAATTTTGAACTTCACATAACGAAAAAACACAGTGTCCTATGACTACAATATCAATGAGTCACCGTTGGAGTCGGTTAACTCATACTAACACCTAAATGTAACACTCTGGACAGATATGAAATGCAATGATCACATAGGATCAGCCGTGGGTAAAGCAGGTGGCAGACATCGGTTTATTGGTAGAATACTGGGGAAGTGCAATCAGTCTATAGAACAGATTGCTTACAAATCACTCGTGCAACCCATCCTAGAATATTGCTCAAGTGCCGGCCATAGTGGCCGAGCGGTTCTAGGCGCTTCAGTCTGGAATTGCGCGACCGCTACGGTCGCAGGTTCGAATCCAGCCTCGGGCATGGGTGTGTGTGATGTCCTTAGGTTAGTTAGGTTTAAGTAGTTCTAAGTTCTAGGGGACTGATGACCTCAGAAGTCAAGTCCCATAGTGCTCAGAGCCATTTGAACCATTTTTTTTTGCTCAAGTGTGTGGGATCCGTACCAGTTTGGACAAACAGGAGATACGGAACGTATACAGAGAAGGGCAACACGAATGGTTATAGGTTTGTTTAATGCGTTGGAGATTGTCACAGAGGTACTGAAGGAACTGAAATGGCAGACTCTTAAAGACAGACGTAAACCACCCCGAGATAGTGGATTAAAAAGTTTCCAGAGCCGGTTCTAAATGATTACTCTAGGGATATACTACAACCCCCTACGTATCATTCACACTGGGATCGTGAGGATAAATTTACAATAATAAATGCACGCACAGAGGCATTCAAACAATCATTCTTCCAACGGTCCATAGGTGAATGGAACGTGCACCTCACGATGGTTTGTAGAGTATAGATGTAGATGTAGATACAATATATCCGCTCGGCTCTTATACGCATGATACATATGAAAGGGAGGCACCGTCTGTCAGACAAATCTAATCGATTTCTTCTACTTTTTGAGAAAGTTTAAAATAACTGTGTGTCAAAGTATCGAGCTACCTGTCACAGAAGTGATGATTTATTAGGAAAAGGCATGAATCCCGTCCTAGCTACTGAGGAACCATGTATCAAAATGTATAAGCTTTGCGCCAACAAAGCATGTAATTATATTACGGAAGATCGTTGGAGGTTCGCAAGTGGCACAAAACACACTTTAGGATAAAGCGCAAGCTAATACATTGAGTATCCTTACTATTTAACAAGATACACAGTTTCGAATCTATCAACGGTTCAAAGGAGAGCGAGTGTCATGCATGAAATCAATCTACAGTTGCGAAAAGAACACTGGAGTGAGCTGAGGTAGCCCTAGTCTTTAGAATTAAAAATGAAAATGACCTATGCTTTTAATCTTGAGGCAAAACTATCAAATCAATATCAAAACGATTTAATTAGGAATGAAAAAATCCAATAGATTCGAAATTATAGAATATACCTCTTTCTTTCTGAAGAAATAATGTTTTTTATATGGTTGTGTGTAATAGCGGCCTACATGACCATAAGATGAAAGATCCATACTCCCAAAATGTAACTAAGCTGTATGAGGTTTTAGTATGTAAGAGATTCAAATGTTTTGGATAATTTTTTGCTAAAGTACCATCACCTGAAGCAGAGATTAAAGCTATATTGCAGGTGGGAAACAGATGCTACCACTTTCTAAATACTATTTCAAAATCTAGAAACAACTGAAAATAACACACTTTAATCACTAGTAATGCCAATGGTACTAAATAGTTGTCAAACCTGGAGCATTCGAATACAAGACGTTAGCCCACAGCTTATGTTTGAGAGAAAGGTCGCCAGGAAAATGTACACCAGTCTGTGATCCAACAGCTGGAGGATGGACGAGGCGCTCTATACAGAACTCGAAGGGCTATAGCATGAGTCAATCATCACTGGAATGATGAAAAGCAGAAGACAAGTCGTCTGGACATGTAGTGAGAATGGAAGACGTGATATGGTCTAGCAGTGCAATGGACTGGATCCTGTCAGGCAGCAGACAGTGGAAAGACCTCGGTATACACCTATGGAGTACGAAAAAAAATTATTAGATTTGGGAATTTGGAAGAAATGGAAACAAATAGAAGACACGAACATATGAGTATCCTGAAGTTTGATCTCGCCCTATTTTCTGGGCCTGACCGTGTAAAGTACGTAAGTAAGATTAGTTACTAGTTCCTTAAAGCAGACGCTACACGTTGGCCTGGAAACGAGGATTTATCAACTATCTATAATTAGTTATTACACTGTAAGTTTTAAATGACCCGCCTGAGACAGGTGCATCAAGATTGTGCTGATAGAAAATACATTGTGGAGCGTGACGGCTGAGAGAGAGGCGGAGTGAGATCTGCGTGTGATTGTTGATTATTTTAATTACAAGTAAATTATCCGTCTTTAACAATGGTAAACACCGTTAAAAGTACAGAGATTATGAGAAACTATTGTATAATTAGCAGATTTCACTTTAAGAGAATGGATCTGCTTCTTGTAATGTCAGAATTAATTGTAGCCAATCTGTCTCAATAAGTTAAGGACAAACGATTGCTTTTAATTTTAGTAAAACTAAATAGATAACAATCTGCCTGCTAGCTACATATTACATCACAGAAATACCAGACCATGGAATAAAATACGATAAAAAATACGGCAAAGAAACAGCTCATTTCAGAGCAGTACAACCAATAGTCCAGACTTTGACCTCGCATTTCTAAATGCCACCGTAATGAGTTCAAAGATTCCACTTGTGACTAGTTCTAGTAGAGGGAAACTAACAATAATCGCTGTCAATGATTAAAGGTATCACGTGTAAAATTTGACCCACAACATGCCAGCACGTGTGATGTAACGCCAAGACGCAAATAGCACGTCTTCACGGATAGTCGCATCAATGTGTAGTGGTCCAACATCGACATGTGACTCTAGTTTCGCCGAGTCACACATAACGGCCCAGGTAGCGTTAGAACCTCACGTGTTCTCGAAGCGTAATGGCTGTGCCGTACTGGTCACGGCACAGGATAATGGGGAACCATAATAAGAGAAACAGTCACAATCAACCACAAACCGACTTTAGTTTGTATCTAACTTAAACTATGTGGTTCCAGACAATAAAAAGAGACTTTAACAAAGAATGGTAAGCGACAAAAGGAAACGTTATTTACGATAATATAACACTCACAAACGCGGTACATACTTGCTTTACAGCTTGTATTATGAAAATAAACGCAGGAAAACTAGTAACGAAGTTGAATGAAGCAGCTACTTACGACGTCTTTAGAAAATAAAATAAAAACGACTTTTCGTTTAGTTTTTCCAGACAAAGGAGCTGAGGATACCTTTTCCACCATTCTTTTATTGAGCCCAAATTATAGAGAACTAACTTTTAAGCAATGGACAAAACTAGTGGGAGCGTTGTAGTACAAAGAAAAAGTCAATCTCGAAAATTAAGAGACATCGTAGTATAACACCTATAAATAACGTAATTGGTTATGTATTACAGTCTCGATGCTAGGAGATGTATATGATCTCGGCCATTAAAAATCTTTGGAGGCTTTTGGCGGCCGAAACCTGCCAATATTACTTAAATATCACAAAAATACGAGTACATAACACCTTGAAAGTATACTCAAACAACAACTGTGTCATATTACAGCATGAATAAATCTTGCCATTGACAAACCTAGCGATCTAAAACCTAATAATCTTAAGACACGTACTAAGATAAAAAGAAATATAGGTTTGAACTAAATTAAATCATTCTGCATTCTACGAATTAGAATAACAGTTTGTATTCAAATGAAGTACAGATAAAAAAGTACAAATGCGTGACGTGCCTCGCCAGTAGACTGCTGATATATTCGCTGAAAATCCCGAACCTTGTCATCCTTCTGCATGGTCACCTCGTGCTGATACCAACAGGTTCAGAACATGGGGTGTGAAAGATAATAGTCTAACGATCGGTAAAAGCGGGGTTCCCGTAGCTCACGCAGACGGGTTCAAGTTTTCTACGAAACACTGTGCGAATTCCTTTTTCACTCATGTGCAAGTGGGCCATTGCTTTTACTGTGACGATCCCACTGCCTGCATCCACAACTATACACATACTCGCCTAGCAACCATACGGTGGATGACGCAGGACACCACTGCTAGCCGTCGCTTTCCTGTTCCACTCACAGTTGCGGGTATCTATATCCCTCCGCACAAGACCTGACGGCTCTTGTCTTTATGGGCCTTAAATAAGGTGTACGTTGGTGGCAATAGAATCACGTTGAAGTCTGTCTCAGATGCCGGTTTTCTAAACTTTTTCAGTGGTGTGTTGAGTTCACGGAGCATTTTCATAATACTCGCGCCTTGATCGAACCTACCGGTAACAAATCTAATAGGATACCTCTCAAGTGCTTCTACGTTTTCGCTAAATCCGACGTGGTTGGGATTCGTAATACTTAAGCAGTTCTCAAGAATGGGTCGCACAAGTGGTCTGTACGCGTACGCCTTTATAGATGAACAGCAGTTCCCTAGAATTTTCCAATGTCCCAAGGTTGACCATTTGGCGTTCCTACCACCGAATTTACGTGGTAGTTCCATGTACCTTTGCAGTGTTACGGCTCGATATTTAATCCATGTGACTATTAAACTTCACACCAATAACACAGCAATCGAACACTGTAGGGTCTGAAGGTGAGTGCCTTCATTAACTTTCACTTTCCCACATTTAGAGCAAGCTGCCATTCATCTCACAAAATAGAGATTCTGTAAAGTTATCTTCTATCCTCCCTCACTGATTAACCACCACTCTTTTCCATACACCACAGAGTCATCAGCAAAAATCAGCAAATTGCCGCTCATCCTGCCCTTCAGATCGTTTATGTATGTCGGAAGGAGAGCAGTCCTATTATATGTAGCCGGGACAATCCAGATGGCCTCGTTCTCGCTGATAAACATTCGCCGGCGAGATGAACGTACTGGGTTCTATTACCTAAAAAAAATTATCGACCGACTCTCATATCTCAGAACCTATTCGGTATACGCGGACCTTCGTTAGCAGTCCGTAGTGTGTCAGAAGCTTTCTGGAAAGCAAGGAATATGCAATCTGCTCGTTGGCGTTCATCCATTGTCAGAAAACGTCAAGCTGACTATCAAGCTGTCAACGACACGCTATTGACAGTCTGCCTGTCTCTTTGCAAGAGGACCAATAAGCAGACAGTCTACCAAGGGAAAGCAACCAACTGAGATTTAAAATTTGCGTTTTGTCGATGACGGTGTCGCGCTGCTACGCTTGCGCAAAGAAGCAGAACGCAGTCACTTTCACATAAACATAGTAGCCATTAGCGGAAATCATGCTAGTCCCCTCACCACTGAAGTTACGGATTCTCGGAAATGAAAAGTGAGTCACGGACAATGATAGATTTGAGTTTTAAGGACGTGTTTTAATCCTGTAATATTTAATACCAAGAATTTTTGTCAAACTGATAATACTTTTGAAGACCTTATTTCTGATGCGTCTGTAAATGAAAGTTTTGCAATAAGTGTGAGTTACTAGTTTCGACTTTCCCTGTGAAACGCCGACTGGGAACTAGAAACAATTCAAACTGAGGGTTGTCCATTGAGCGCTGGAGATCTTTTGGAAACTGCTAAGAGAGAAAGGAAATAGAACAAATACAAGAGAGAAAATGTAACGGCAGAAATCCTGGGATTGGAGGAGTGTTTCACTCGACAAATTTAATTTCATCATTTATTAGTAGAAACCTAAACTGAACTTTACACATCACTGGCTGAGCGAACTCACACTGGTTGATGACAACCATTATATCTCGAAATATATTAATAACATTTGGCTGTAAAACAAATCTTTAATCTTATAACTGATACCAAAACGGTAAATCCTCATGTACATTATCCAATATTAAAATTACAAATAAACTCAGACCGACACATTATTGAAGCGCAGTTATACAGGAAAGGCGATAAAAATACTAACGGTCAACATCAAAACTACACATTAAGACAAATATTTCAGTAAAGTTCTCTAAAGTGAAATTATTAACAGGTTGTTGTGTTCGCGGTATAACAGTACTGCATATATTCATTACGAGACACAGTACATCTGTGCTGTGGCACATCTGAGGAAAACAGTTCGAGCACATTATACCACAAATTTGGTTAACTCTCCAGATAGCACAACTCACTCACAACTACACTCCTGGAAATTGAAATAAGAACACCGTGAATTCATTGTCCCAGGAAGGGGAAACTTTATTGACACATTCCTGGGGTCAGATACATCACGTGATCACACTGACAGAACCACAGGCACATAGACACAGGCAACAGAGCATGCACAATGTCGGCACTAGTACAGTGTATATCCACCTTTCGCAGCAATGCAGGCTGCTATTCTCCCATGGAGACGATCGTAGAGATGCTGGATGTAGTCCTGTGGAACGGCTTGCCATGCCATTTCCACCTGGCGCCTCAGATGGACCAGCGTTCGTGCTGGACGTGCAGACCGCGTGAGACGACGCTTCATCCAGTCCCAAACATGCTCAATGGGGGACAGATCCGGAGATCTTGCTGGCCAGGGTAGTTGACTTACACCTTCTAGAGCACGTTGGGTGCCACGGGATACATGCGGACGTGCATTGTCCTGTTGGAACAGCAAGTTCCCTTGCCGGTCTAGGAATGGTAGAACGATGGGTTCGATGACGGTTTGGATGTACCGTGCACTATTCAGTGTCCCCTCGACGATCACCAGTGGTGTACGGCCAGTGTAGGAGATCGCTCCCCACACCATGATGCCGGGTGTTGGCCCTGTGTGCCTCGGTCGTATGCAGTCCTGATTGTGGCGCTCACCTGCACGGCGCCAAATACGCATACGACCATAATTGGCACCAAGGCAGAAGCGACTCTCATCGCTGAAGACGACACGTCTCCATTCGTCCCTCCATTCACGCCTGTCGCGACACCACTGGAGGCGGGCTGCACGATGTTGGGGCGCGAGCGGAAGACGGCCTAACAGTGTGCGGGACCGTAGCCCAGCTTCATGGAGACGGTTGCGAATGGTCCTCGCCGATACCCCAGGAGCAACAGTGTCCCTAATTTGCTGGGAAGTGGCGGTGCGGTCCCCTACGGCACTGCGTAGGATCCTACGGTCTTGGCGTGCATCCGTGCGTCGCTGCGGTCCGGTCCCAGGTCGATGGGCACGTGCACCTTCCGCCGTCCACTGGCGACAACATCGATGTACTGTGGAGACCTCACGCCCCACGTGTTGAGCAATTGGGCGGTACGTCCACCCGGCCTCCCGCATGCCCACTATACGCCCTCGCTCAAAGTCCGTCAACTGCACATACGGTTCACGTCCACGCTGTCGCGGCATGCTACCAGTGTTAAAGACTGCGATGGAGCTCCGTATGCCACGGCAAACTGGCTGACACTGACGGCGGCGGTGCACAAATGCTGCGCAGCTAGCGCCATTCGACGGCCAACACCGCGGTTCCTGGTGTGTCCGCTGTGCCGTGCGTGTGATCATTGCTTGTACAGCCCTCTCGCAGTGTCCGGAGCAAGTATGGTGGGTCTGACATACCGGTGTCAATGTGTTCTTTTTTCCATTTCCAGGAGTGTATTTTACAGAATTAGTCCAGGATTCTTTCCCTTTTCCAAAGCATCACTCCGATTGTTTTAAACCTACCTCTCTCATTCCATATATATGTCAAGTGGAGGACATACACAATTAACTGCTGACTTGATCTCGTGTCTATTAGTGGTCATGAAAGCAAACAACACACATTGTCAGGCAGTGTGCCCGATTATATTAAATTCTAACAGCTCACCTTCAAATGAACGCAGAGGCATTACGCAATGTCACGGATAGACTGTGCATAAGGTAATGCAGTGGATTAAACATCTGGAATACCTCAAAATTGCCCCTCGTCATTCAGCGATAAAAATTATGTATCTATTACAGCTACTGTTTCAAAATTATGAGAACATTTCAATTAAAAATTGTTACATCAACAGGAATCATCTTGTGAACGAGAATGGCCGTAATCTCCTCCTGATAATTAAAAAAGGAAGAAAAAATGACGTTTCTGCATAACGAGCAATTACATAATTACGCTAAACTTTAACAAAGAACATACGTGGTGTGTACGTCAGTTCATTTGAGACATATCGAAATGCTTGCATATTTGCCGTGCTAATCTTACATGTTTACAGAAAACACTCCAGAAGAACATGTTTGGCATGCAGACCAATTAGCTTGACACACACGGAAACCTTTTCGCCTCAGTGAAACATGATAGTTTTTTTTCCTTTTTTGAAGTACTGAAACACTTGAATACGAGGGAAAATCATGAAGTGTTGCCCCTATTTTTTACTAGCCAAAGGAAGATAAACACAGGCAACGCCAAGCATAAATCCTATTTCACGTACCTTACACTACTTTTCCACATAGTCTCCACACCGTTTCACACATTTGTCTCATCGCAGCACTAGCCTTGAGATGCCCCTGAGGTAGAATTCGTCCGGCTAACTATGGAAGCACCATCAGGCTGCAGTCATTGCTTCATCGTTAATTCAGAATCTCCCAATGAAACACTCAGAGCTTTCCTGCGGTTCTGATTGCCACGTGTGGTCTCTCTTTGTTTGTCGTGGAGTAGAATCACGTTGTCCACGTCGAGAATCCCTCGGCGTCCTCGCCTGATGTCAGCTCTCAGACGTGACAGTGTGGAACAATAACTGTCGGCATAGATCGTTGCACCTTCTGGCATGAAATCCACGCAGGAAATATTGTCGTCAGTCAGCGAAGAACGTAGCCTAGCCCCCCCCCCCCCCCTCCCCCCGCCCGTCGATCACGCAAGATTTCAAGGCTTTTGTCGAACTCACAACACCACCACCTCAGAGTTTTCAAAGTGTCAAAGTGAGACATATAAAATGAATCACTCTTCATTGCTGTAATGCCCCGGACGTGTGAAGCACAAGTGCCATCTGTAACAACTGACGTCAGCGCCATGCGGCGGAGCTATCGGCAGACGAGGCCGGCACGAACCAAGAAAGGTCAAACACTGGGAGTGGGAAGACTTATCGATTTGCACTCGAACACGACAACCCATACTTAATACTAATTTTAATCAATAAGGGGGAACGAGAACGAACGTGATACATCATAACAGGCGCCCTAGCTGACCCGAGAGACCAACGAAAGACATACTCAGTTTGGTAAGACTAACTCATGTGTGGTCGGCAGCACAAAACACAGTTCAATGGACGATACGGAGACGACGCAGAAGACAGCTAAAACCCGAAAAAACACAACAGAGTACGGAGCAAAACGATGTCGCTCACACGAATGACCGACTGTAGCGTTCTCAACTGAGCACCGTGCTTACGCCCCCGGGGTGCCGTACCCCAGATACACAGCAGAGAGAAAATGGCGAGCCAACAGCCGGCACCCGTTGCTGGTGAATCCACAGCATCAGTCTGGCCGCTGAAATCGATACGTGGTATCGTGGTGACGACAGGCCGACAGCCTGTTCCCGAGGCCTGTTGCCGCGCAGTAACCGTGTGGGCCTCGTCGTCTATCGGTGACACCGAGACGTGGCAGATAAACAAACAGGATGCACTCGGTGCATAAAGTCGAGGTTGCCCTCTGTGTCAAGCGGACGTAGCCAAATCTCAAAAACACATATCAGCGGCTACCAAGGCACCTTGTATTTCCTTCCTCGTTCAAAGGCAGACTTTTGACAGGTCACACACCAGCCAACGATACCTGACTTTCATCTCGGCCACAGATTACCACAGCCACGACGTACTCACAACAGATCTCACTGATAGCGTTTGTGAGAAACGTGTTCCACGTATCAGAAAGTACCGGAGCGGAGAACGTAACTGTGATGGCATTCGTAGCGAAACTGTAGACGAATTCGGGTTAGATTAAGTTCTTCGATGGATATTAGTAGACAAGGAACGATAGAAACGACCTAGAGGTAGGTGGGTAGATGAGATTAAAACTGGAGCAAGAAGAACATGGATGTGTATAACTGGAGAACACAAACCACGGAAGTGTTTAAGAGTTGCCCTTATCCCAAAAGCTGCTGCTAAGTAGTTGGTACTGTAGCAGGAGGAGGAAGAGGAGGTTAGTGTTTTACGACCCCTCGACAACGAGGTCATTAGGGTTGGCGCACAAGCTCGGATTAGGGACGTGGGAGGAATTCGGCCATGCCCTTTCAAAGGAACCATCTCGCTACGTGCCTGAAGTTACAGTATTGTAGCATTACTGACAATACTGAAGTCGACTTCCACAGATGAGTGTTTAGTTTGTAGGTTATGTGAAGAAACAGAATTTAGTTCCAGGAAGTGCAGGGATTTTTACTTGGTGGATGGACACGAGGGGTGCAATAAGCCTTGTGACACCGACTGAAGAGCTGCTTCAAAGAGCAGTAGCGGCCCCAAGGTTCGGAGAGCTTACAATGACTGGGAGGAGAGCTGAACCCGTGCCCATCCACATTGCATCCGAATTACGTCATTTGACACACGAGTTAAACTAAGCGTGGAAGGATATCAACAATAGATTCGCTGATGACATCGCTATTCTCCATAATGAAATATACAGAAATTTTCGAATGGATGAACAGTCTAGTGAGTACAAACTATGGATTGAGAGTAAGCCAAAGAAACATGAAAGTGATGTGGAGTAACAGAAATCAGATATAAACGTAACATCAAAATCTGGGGGTACGAAACAGAAGAAACGAAGGAATTCTGCTTCCTTGGAAGTAAAATGACAAGTGACGGATGAAGCAAGGACGACAGCCAAGGCATTAGATTGTGTCAATCACTGTATCCTTTAACCCTTTGCTGCCTCTTTCAAGCCTTTTTTATCAGATTGTACACATATTTTTCACATCCTTGGGCGATAGTACGTTGAAGTACATGTTTCTCTTGAGTTGGAAACATTTCTCTCTCTTCTAGCCTTCCTTCGCTGTTCCAAAGCTATGATTTTATAACTTTCGATGGCAACTGTATACTGTCGTTCAGTTTTATATAGTTTCGATGTTTATGCGTAGATATAATGAAAGTTAGTTCCTATTTTCTTCTCGTGCACTTTTTTGCTTAAATCTGTAGTTAATTTGTTTACGTATTACAAGTATCGTCCGGCCATATGTACATATTTCGTGTGCTGCTACACAAGCGTAGTTTGCTCCTTTCTTTGGCTTTTTTTGCAATGTTTTACAAGTTTTGTCGATCAGCTTGCATGAAGATCAGACTTCCGTTATATATCAGCACCGTTATCAGTTTTGTAAATGCTTTTTTTTCATGTAGAACAGCGCTTTTCCTGCTTTTAAAATACTAACATATGCCGAAATTGCTGCAGCTCTTTTCGAATATTTGCTGGATCATAATGATGTTACCGACTTAGAGGGTGACGAAGATCATGATACTGGTGGAAGTGACGTTAATAATTCCACTGGTTTAGGGTCTGACGCAAATTTTGGAAAAACTTTAGCTGCTGACACGATTATGAAAGAATTTAAGTGGAATGTGGAGCTCGACATCAGTTTACCAGAAACTGCAGACGATCCCAAATCGCAAGAGATAATTAGTTGCTTGCATGAGAACCCTCGCAAAAGTACAAAAGGCGCCTGAACCCGAAACCGACGGAAGGTGGAAGAAACAACTAGTTGCCACTGTCATCCGTCCCTATAATAGCCCTGATGGTAAGTACAATTGTTTGCACAGATGTTGCTTGTGTAGTTAATATTAACGTAGGACTTTTCTTTTAAGACTCAATGAACGTCATCTAGGGTTGTCTGAAACAGCTACAGAGGTGATGGGGCAACTGCTTGAGCCGTTCTTAGAGCGTAAAGTGTACCAGAGCAATTCACACGGAACTCGATTAACAAAATTTTGAACTTCAAGAAAGAAGAGTTGACGTCTTTTACAAGAATAAATTGTGGTGTCACCGCCAGACACCACACTTGCTAGGTGGTAGCCTTTAAATCGGCCGCGGTCCGTTAGTATACGTCGGACCCGCGTGTCGCCGCTATCAGTGATTGCAGACCGAGCGCCGCCACACGGCAGGTCTAGAGAGACTTCCTAGCACTCGCCCCAGTTGTACAGCCGACTTTGCTAGCGATGGTTCACTGACAAAATACGCTCTCATTTGCCGAGACGATAGTTAGCATTGCCTTCAGCTACGTCATTTGCTACGACCTAGCAAGGCGCCATTATGTTGCTATAGATATTGTAAAGAATGTACAGACAAGAGCTACGTTCAACATTAATGGATTAAAGTTAAGTATTTCACCAGTTACATCCTTTTTTTCTAGTGTAACTTCCTTGTCCTGTTCCAGACCTCACGCCAGCCTGCGTGAGCTTAAACGCGTGCCTTTCGGCTTCCTCCAAACTCCGTGGGTTGGCTCCTGCCAATCCACAACATAAATATTTTCATGGAGTATCAAAAGCTTCCATCATGGAAATCCTTTTGGTCATATACTGATGAGGCTGGTGTTCAATTAACACAATGACTCATGACAAGTTTGGGGCAATGCTCCCTAATTTAGGTCTGAATGATAACTCCTTCATTCCACCACATAATTCAGAGCAAGGCTATGAAGTGTGCTCGTTGATTTCTTATCTAAATAATCGCCTCTAATCTTATTTGGTGGAACAGAAGCACGGCGAAACAGTACAAACCGATAAAGCCACTGTAATGTCGTAAAAAACAGTGGCATATTGCCGGGAAGAAAGGCTACCTTTTGTCTTTGATATCTATCAACGGAGAAATGAGGGGCTGGAGAGAGAATATGAAAATTATGTGTTAGGAGTTGGTTAGTTTTCGGGTTATCCGAGAAGTTTTGACGCAAAAAACAAGAGGCTGTACTTTGATAATGTTTTCACTTCCATTGCCCTACATGAAAGGTTAAAAGCAGAGAAAACTTTGGGGTGAGGAACAATGAAGATCGATAGGCCCAAATTCCCATCAGGCGTTTCAGTTTCTAAGCAAATGAAACTAGTAACTTTGATTCGTCACCCTCTAGAATTGGGGCAATTTTGTGGAAACTGTGTATCTGGCTTCCAATTATCATGATACTGAAGTAAAATTTGCGTCCAAAACTCAGAAGGGTGGCACAAAAATCAACACTCGGTGCCGAGTGGGAGGTGCAGATCATACCGACAGTCCTCGGTGTTCTTATGGGGCTTGAAAATGTTCGAAAAAGTGGTAATACGGCCTGTTCTTGGACACGGTAGAAACAGCATTTGTAAGTGCGTATATACTATACTGTGAGCTGTATGGAAGGAATCCACTTTTGAAATTAAGAAGAAATGTTGTTCAAAGACTAATGGTCTAGTGAAATGCAAAACAGATCAGTCGCAAAGCACATTCTTACAGAAAGCAATAAATAAGGCGGAAGAATGAAATTAGAGTGCTCAGTCCTCGTGGATATGTCACTGGGAAACAAAGGTGTTCACTTTGTCACGTTTGCGGTAACCAGGGGAAGATGTGAAACGTGTAGTAAAGGAAAGGTTTACACCACACTCAAAATGATATTTATTGAAGTATTTCTCTGCTGCAATGCAAAGAAAAATAGCTTTTGTGATTTCTATTCAGCACTTTCCAAATGTTCACAGATTTGTAAACCTTGCACCCACTGACCCATTTTGTTTTGTTTGATATGGTATCTGCAGTACTGAAAAATGTATGTGTTTTTGATAGTTCAGGTAACCAAGGAAGACAATTTATAGAGAGTAAACTAAAGAAAAACGAAATTACTATGGAGTAGCAGAAAGCAGATTAATGGTAAACTGAATATCAAAACTGGGGACTATGAAGTAGACGAAATGATATAATTATGCTTCCTTGAAAGCAAGATAACGTACGAAAGACATAGAAAAGGGAACAAGCAGACTTTTGACTGCGTAAATTACAATATTCTTTTAAATAATTTAGAATTTTAAAGTGTAACAGGAGATGCCGCAAAGCAGTTAAAATCCTCTATCTCAGATACACTAGTAAACAAGGAAGTCAATAGGAAACAGACATTCGTCAAGCTATCAGTCATCACACAACAGTGAACTAATTACTTGTGTCCCAAAAAGTTCTGTCTTAGGGCTGTTATTTTTTCTTGTGTTGGTATATGAACTCCCATATGTAACATTACCAGACGCCAAGTTAGTTCTGTTTGCAGATGACACAAACACTGCAGTTTACAGCAAACTAAGTGTAGCCTTGGAAAGACATTAGTAAAGGCTTCCCAGCCAATTCTTTGCTACAGATCTTTGTAAAATCACACTGTAATCAGTTTATAACTTGTAAGATGTTTCCCATCAGTATATACCTAACCTAAAATATGACGACGAGCACTTGGAAGTTTACAGTGCTAAAGTCTTCGGATTATAACTTATAATATATTCAACTGGGAGGAGTATACCACAGATCCGCTGAAGCGACCAAAAAAATCACTATTTGCCCTGCAAATGGTCTCCGACATAGGTGCTATAAAAATGAAGAAGCTAGCACACTGTGCTTGCATTCATTCCGTAACGTCATACCGTAAATCATCAAGCCAAGCTAAAGTTTTGCGAGTCCAGAAATATACAATAAGAAATATTTGTGGTTTGAACTAAAAATAACCCGGAGAGGCTAGTTTAATGGGTTGTAACAACTGCTTACCAATATATTTATTCCCTTGTGAAATTTGTAATTAAAATATATCTCTTTTTCAAACAAATAGCCCAGTTCATCGGATAAATACTAGAAACAAAAAAATCTTCAAAAAGATTTAATGTCACTTAGCTCCAAAAAGCTGAGCATTATTTAGGAAAACACGTTTTCAATAATTTGCCGGCAGTTATACAGTGAGTTACTACTAATGAGCGTAAAGAATCTGTAGTGGCCAACTCCTCATACTCTATTAAAGTATTTCTTAGCGGTCAAAGTGATACCTGGACGTTTTCCTGTCTGAAGAAGCGTACCTACAATAGCCTACGAATTATCACATGGGTCACAGTATATTGAACAGTAACGTATTTTGTGATAAGTTTGCTGATAACTTCAAACGGAAATACGTTTAAGATTTTTTGAATTATTCCACATCCACGACGACCATTGCACCTCGAACCTGCGGAAGATGAATTTTGTAAATATGAATTGCGTATTCTTGCTTTCTGGCATGTTCTACATCCTGAAGGGTCTCCTCACTGTGGATCAATTGGAACTAAAAGTATTTCTAATCTAAAGATATAAAACACAGGCGAAAGGAACTTTCGTGGCCAAAGGGGGCCTGCTAGTATGAAACATTGCCCTTAATTTCAGGAAGGACTTCTTTAGAGTACAGCGGTGGACAATGGGAAATCCAGAAGAGAAGAAGATCAGAGTTTCAGGTGTGGTGCTATCGAAGACTGGCGAAAATTAGATTGATAGGTAACAAAAGAAATGACATTCTCTGCAGAGTCGGTAGTTAAAAGGAGAACGTGTAAAACATATAAGAAGAAGTGCCAAGATTGCAGGACATTTGTTAAGGTATCAAGGAATAACTTTCACTGTACGGGACAGAGTTGTGGAGACTCAGATGCTCATGCGACCGTGTTGGTGCCGCCATAGTGTGGTGGGTTTTCGGGTTCAGCGTAATAGGTCAGGAGTCCACTAAAAACAGGAAGCGGCCACACGGGTAGCGACAGATGCGCAGAATGAACTGGGCGGTTTTATAGGTGAGAGGTTCTCGGGAAAATACAGAAAGGGCTTCGGCCTCAAAGGGTGCAGGACGAACACAGGAAGAGGGTAGAGATTGCAGCAATCATTATGATTGCTTTAAATTGTTGTAGCCATGAGTTCCGATCGGTAATAGAAGGTACTGAAGTTGAAACCGTTATAGGTACTAAACGGTGACTTAAGGTCCTAAGGATGTTCAGAAAAGATAGATAGTATACAGCTAGTGGCGGCCTGTTCGCTGTGGCGGCGTGTTTGTTGCGGCGGTGTGTTTATTACTGTTAGAAGTAGTTTATGTTATAGCAAAATCGCCACACATAGTTACAGTGAATTAGTATGTGTATATATCATGGTTGACAACCGGAATAAAATAATAATTGTATCCTTTAATCGACCCCGTGACTCCGATGATGATTCAGTTAGTAAACTAATTATAGTTGGTACCGACTTCAATCTATCCTCAGTGAATTGGCAAAACAATTTTTTAAGGCCGGTGGTAGGTATGGAACATCGGCTTATGTACTAAATGATACCTTCGAAAACTATTTTGACGAGATAGTTTAGGAACCCACTCGAAATGTCCACTGATGAGCCGAAACATTCTGACCACCTTCTTAATAGCTTGTTTGTCCGTATTTGGAAAGAAATACATAACTGATTCTGCGTATCAGGGATCCGACAGATTGTTGGTATGTCTGTGGAGGTATGTGGCTTTAGATGTCTAAGCACAGGTCATGTAATTCACGTAAATAACTGGGCGCCGATTACCGTACGCGATGATGGCGCCCGATGGTGACCCAGATAGTTCCGTAAGATTTGTATCATGCGAATTTGGCCACCGAGACATCCACGTGAGTTCACTCTAATGCTGCTTAAACCACTGTAGGACGGTTCGGGCTCCGAGACAAGAACAATTATACTGTTGAAAGATGACAAAGCCGTTGTTGTTGTTGTTGTTGTGGTCGTCAGTCCTGAGACTGGTTTGATGCAGCTCTCCATGCTACTCTGTCCTGTGCAAGTTTCATCATCTCCCAGTACCTACTGCAACCTACATCCTTCTGAATCTGCTTAGTGTATTCATCTCTTGGTCTCCCTCTACGATTTTTACCCTCCACGCTGCCCTCCAATACTAATTTGGTGACCCCTTGATGCCTCAGGACATGTCCTACCAACCGATCCCTTCTTCTAGTCAAGTTGTGCCACAAACTTCTCTTCTCCTCGATCCTATTCAATACCTCCTCATTAGTTATGTGATCTACCCATCTAATCTTCAGCATTCTTCTGTACCACCACATTTCGAAAGCTTCTATTCTCTTCTTGTCCAAACTATTTATCGTCCATATTTCACTTCCGTCCATGGCTACACTCCATACAAATACTTTCAGAAATGACTTCCTGACACTTAAATCTATACTCGATGTTAATAAATTTCTCTTCTTCAGAAACGCTTTGCTTGCCATTGCCACTCTACATTTTATATCCTCTCTACTTCGACCATCGTCAGTTATTTTGCTCCCCAAATAGCAAAACTCCTTTACTACTTTAAGTGTCTCATTTCCTAATCTAATTCCCTCAGCATCACCCGACTTAATTCGACTACATTCCATTATTCTCGTTTTGCTTCTGTTGGTGTTCATCTTATATCCTCCTTTTAAGACACTATCCGTTCCGTTCAACTGCTCTTCCAAGTCCTTTGCTGTCTCTGCCAGAATTACAATGTCATCGGCAAACCTCAAAGTTTTTATTACTTCTCCATGGATTTTAATACCTAATCCGAATTTTTCTTTAGTTTCTTTCACTGCTTGCTCAATATAAAGATTACATAACATTGGGGATAGGCTACAACCCTGTCTCACTCCCTTCCCAACCATTGCTTCCCTTTCATGCCCCTCGACTCTTATAACTGCCATCTGGTTTCGGTGCAAATTGTAAATAGCCTTTCGCTCCCTGTTTTTTACCCCTGCCACCTTCAGAATTTGAAAGAGAGTATTCCAGTCAACATTGTCAAACGCTTTCTCTAAGTCTACAAATGCTAGAAACGTAGGTTTGCCTTTCCTTAATCTAGCTTCTAAGGTAAGCCGTAGGGTCAGTATTGCCTCACGTGTTCCAATATTTCTACGGAATCCAAACTGATCTTCCCCGAGGTCGGCTTCTACTAGTTTTTCCATTCGTCTGTAAAGAATTCGCGTTAGTATTTTGCAGCTGTGGCTTATTAAACTGATTGTTCGGTAATTTTCACATTGCTTTATTTGGGATTGGAATTATTATATTCTTCTTGAAGTCTGAAGGTATTTCGCCTGTCTCATACATCTTGCTCACCAGATGGTAGAGTTTCGTCAGGACTGGCTCTCCCAAGGCCGTCAGCAGTTCTAATGGAATGTTGTCTACTCCTGGGGCCTTGTTTCGACTCAGATCTTTCAGTGCTCTGTAAAACTCTTCACGCACTATCATATCTCCCATTTCATCTTCATCTACATCCTCTTCCATTTCGATAATATTGTCCTCATGTACATCGCACTTGTATAGACCCTCTATATACTCCTTCCACCTTTCTGCTTTCCCTTCTTTGCTTAGAACAGGGTTTCCATCTGAGCTTTTGATATTCATACATTCTTCTGTTACCCAAGGATTTCTACTAGCCCTTGTCTTTTTACCTACTTGATCCTCTGCTGCCTTCACTACTTCATCCCTCAAAGCTACCCATCCTTCTTCTACTGTATTTCTTTCCCCCATTCCTGTCAATTTTTCCCTTATGCTCTTCCTGAAACTCTGTACTACCTCTGGTTCTTTTAGTTTATCCAGGTCCCACCTCCTTAAATTCCCACCTTTTTGTAGTTTCTTCAGTTTTAATCTACAGTTCATAACCAATAGATTGTGGTCAGAGTCCACATCCGCCCCTGGAAATGTCTTACAATTTAAAACCTGGTTCCTAAATCTCTGCCTTACCATTATATATTCTATCTGAAACCTGTCAGTATCTCCAGGTTTCTTCCATGTATACAACCTTCCTTCATAATTCTTGAACCAAGTGTTAGCTATGATTAAGTTGTGCTCTGTGCAAAATTCTACCAAGCGGCTTCCTCTTTCATTTCTTAGCCCCAATCCATATTCACCTACTACGTTTCCTTCTCTCCCTTTTCCTACTACCGAATTCCAGTCACCCATCACTACTAAATTTTCGTCTCCCTTCACTATCTGAATAATTTCTTTGATTTCATCATACATTTCTTCAATTTCTTCGTCATCTGCAGAGCTAGTTGGCATATAAACTTGTACTACTGTAGTAGGCATGGGCTTCGTGTCTATCTTGGCCACAATAATGCGTTCACTATGCTGCTTGTAGTAGCTTACCCGCACTCCTATTTTCCTATTCATTATTAAAGCTACTCCTGCATTACCCCTATTTGATTTTGTATTTATGAACCTGTATTCGCCTGACCAAAAGTCTTGTTCCTCCTTCCAACGAACTTCACTAATTCCCACTATATCTAACTTTAACCTATCCACTTCCCTTTTTAAATTTTCTAACCTACCTGCCCGATTAAGGGATCTGACATTCCATGCTCCGATCCGTAGAACGCCAGTTTTCTTTCTCCCGATTACGACGTCTTCTTGAGTAGTCCCCGCCCGGAGATCCGAATGGGGGACTATTTTACCTCCGGAAACCTCCAAAATTGGCAATGTTTTACTGAAGCTCGAAACTTGGCGTGGACTTCAATGCGAGATGCTTTTAATAGCTTCCACACTGAAATTATGACTCGAAAAATGATAGAAAATCAAAAGAGACTTTGGTCGTAGTTAAAGTAAACCAGAGACTAGATACAACTTAAATCTTCACTGTTTAGCAGCAATGATAGTATTACCGATGACAGCGCCAACAAATAGCACTTATTAAACACAATTTTATGAATCGACGATCGAATCCCGACGATCCTGTGCCCACTGCAGTCGTAATTGATGATGTCACTGGGTCAACATGTGAAGATGTAAGGTTGGTCTGCTACGGTGCTCCATGTTCAATAATGTACTATGAATGGTGAACTCCGAAACACTTGTGCGTTCTTCAGCATTGTGCTCTTTCGGCAGAGATGCCACAGATCACCATTTATCCTACTTCACAGAGCAGACGAGCCTCCAAACCCCACGTTCTGTGAAGATTCACGGACGCTCCACCATTTAGCGCCCAGTGGTAGTTTCACTGTCATTCTACCTCTTTCCATAGATGCTCACGACCGTAGCACGTGAACATTCCACTAATACTCGTTCATAGTCACTGCGCCTTAACAATCTTCCCCTTGTCAAAGTCCCCTATCTCAATAGATTTCCATATTTACAGCCCACATCTTTGCTAGGGTGATTCCCCGTCGGTGTCTGCTCCGCTTACATACTTTTGATACCGCGTCAGGTGCCCGCAACGCAGTCAGGCGGCATCCTACTTCACGGTGGGCAGTGGTCATAATGTTTTGGCTTATTAGCGTAAATAGTTTGGAAATCATACTTCACCACATAGCAAGAGATGATCGCGAGCAAAAGGGGAGCATCATGACAGATACAGAGATCAGTGACCACAAAGTCGTTGTACTGAGACTGGCGACCGCAACATCCAAATCCATCAAAAGTACGTACAAAATATATCTGTTTAAAATAGCAAATAAAAATTCGCTTGAGCCTCCCTAATAGACATCCTCCCCAACTAATTATTTAAGATGTGGCTAAATAATATCTGCAGCAACCGAGAGTTTTGTACCGAATAAATTAAAAAAAGCTGATACTGATCCCCCATGGTACACAAAACAGGGGAGAAGACTGTTGCATAAGCAAGGAAAAAGGAGTGTAAAATTAAAAGAACACACAGTCTCCAAGATTGGAAAAGTTTTACTGAAGCTCGAAACTTGGCGTGGACTTCAATGCGAGATGCTTTTAATAGCTTCCACACTGAAATTATGACTCGAAAAATGATAGAAAATCAAAAGAGACTTTGGTCGTAGTTAAAGTATACCAGAGGCTAGATACAACATAAATCTTCACTGTTTAACAGCAATGGTAGTATTACCGATGACAGCGCCAACAAATAGCACTTATTAAACACAATTTTATGAAATTCCTTCACCGGAGAAGATGATGTAAATATTCTAGAATTCGAATCAACAGTAGCTGTCAACATGAGTAATTTAGAAGTAGAAATTCTCTACATGGCGAAGCATCTTAAATCGCTTAAGAAAGGCAAATCTTCCTGTCTAGATAGTGTACCAGTTAGGTTACTTTCAGAGTATGCTGAAACGATAGCCCCATACACAGCAATCACATAGAACAGCTCACACGACAGAAGATCCGTATCATAGTTGCATAGGGCACGCTAGCATTCAAGAAAGGAAAAAAAAAATTAATCCGAAGAGTTACAGAAGTGACTGACGTCAATTTTCAGTACTATTTTGGAACATATATTGCGTTATAACATTAGGAATTGCCTAGAAGCTAACGGTCTATTGACATCTAGTCAGCAAGGATTGAGAGAATATCGTATCTGTGAAACGTAACTAGTTCTTTATTCGCAGGAAGTGATAGGGGAAAATGATTCCATTATTTCTAGATTTCCGGAAGACCTTTGACGCCGTGACTCCCTCAAGACACTTATTATCAAATTTCGTGTCTATGGAATATCGCTTGAATCGTGCAACTGAATCCGTGATTTCTTGCCAGAAATGCCACTGTAGACAGTAAAAGATGGAAAGCCGTCGCGTTAAACAGAAGTGATATCTGGCACTCCCAGAGAAAGTATTATAGGCCCTCTCCTGTACCAAATCCATCCGAACGATATAGCAGCTCTCTTAGGTTGTTTTCAGATGTCGCTGTCGTTTACCGTCTAGTAAAATTATTACAGGATAAAAAAAATGCAAAAGATTGGGACACGATATCTGTATGGTGCAAAAATTGGCAATTGTCTCTGAATGAGGAGAAGTGTGAGGTCAGCGAGGTTATCTACACGACTATGAAAAGAAATCTGTTAAATTTCGGTTATACGACAAACCACACAAATTTGAAGGCTGTCAAATCAAATAAATGCCTAGGAATTACAATTATGAAGAACTTAAATTAGAACAGTCACGTAGATATTAATGTTATGGGGAAGCAAAACAAAGGCTTCGTGTTGTTACAAGTGTAACAGTTGTGTTACTAAATGTGACACTTCTGTCACTCGATGTAACTGGGTTTTCTCTTTTGATGCTGTCAATTGTCAGGATGAACATTCTAAAGCATTCTGTCAGGGTGAAAATATTAAATAAATTAACTTTTCTCTCTTAACAACATGTGGGCTGGGTGGATTCTTCCTTGGCTCGGGTATGAGGTCGAATGAAACATCATTTTTACATAAGATAACTTTTATTGAAGATTTGTACAACTGTGTCTTACTGAATGTTCTGGTTCGGAGAGCGGCAGCTGTGTCGTTTGTGAAGTCTTCTGCTGCGGCAGCGGCGGCGGCGGCGGCGGCGGCGGCGGCGGCGTCTGATTACGCGTAGCGGTGTGTATCTCGTGTCGCCGTCTCGCCCAGTTGATTGGAGACGCGCAGCGCGAGGTGGCCCGTTTAATTATTGCGAGCGAAGTCGTGCATCGGATGGTGATACCTTGGATGTGGCGTCCCAGTGTTTCTCTTCTCTAAGCGGCCGCGTGTGTTGTGCGTCGACCAGCGGAGCGGCGCGGCGGGGCAAGGCCAGTGTCCCGGACTCGAAGCACGGACTCCCGCTTGCCAGTCTTCGGCTGTCAGGTCTTCATCCCAGCTCACAGGTGACTGCTGAGGTGAGGCAGTCTCCTTCCCGTGCTCACGAGTCACCCGGGTATGTAAAAGTCAGACTTCGAATACCTTTTAACATGTCTTCTGGCGCCAAGGTTGCTGCTTGCTATTCCATTACAGCGACGGTCTCTTCTTTCATGACGGTCTTCAGCACCGAAACTAACTGAAAACTACTGCTTCTCTTCTTTTCTTCCTTCGTCTCTCGTCTTCGTCTCCGTCCCCGTCTCCGTCTCCGTCTCCGACTCCGTCTTCGTCTCCGTCTTCATCTGTCGGGCCCACCGCGTCTCGCATATTTATTCACTTCAGTTCACTGGAGGTGAACGACTTCACGGCTATTGCCTTTTCTGTCACGTTGAAAAGCTTCTCGAAGAATCTTCTTAACGTCGGTCATTGGCTCTTGGAAAGTAGGCGGGGGCCTCTGATCGCATGTGACGACTGAGAAACACGTGAGCCGGTCATTGCCTCTTCCGTCACGTTGAAAAGCTTCTCGAAGAATCTTCTTAACGTCGGTCATTGGCTCTTGGAATGTAGGCGAGGGCCTTTGCTCACATGTGACAACTGAGAAACACGTGAGCCGGCCGGGCGATGCCCTGACGGCTGAATCGACAGCGCCCACTTATGTGGAACTTGCTGACTTCACGGTCATTGTCTCTTCTGGTCTGCTGTTCTGCCCGCTGAATGCCAGTATGTAACTCTCTAAACTAAACCAAGTTTTTCATTTATATTCTAATTTCTAGTTCACTTTGATTTCACTAATTTATTTACCTAAGTACCACTCAACACAAGAAGGCTTAGAAGATGCAACAGGTCTGCTGAATAGATTGCCGACACTATGCTTGTTTGTCTGTGCTCTCCTAGAGAACTGCTGTGTGGTATGTAATCTTTACCAGACAGGGTCGACGGAGGACATCGACATAGCCCAAAGAAGGGAAGCTGGTTTATTTTTGTCGTGAAATAGGGGAGAGAGTGTCACTGGTATGACAAGATGTGGCAATCTTTAAAAGAAAGTTGTTTTTCGTTGCTTGGATATCTTTTCAATCACTTTCAGTCACCAACTTTCTCCTCGAATTCTGAAAATACTTTACTGTCAAGAAATTGCGCAAAATTCCACAATAACAGTATTCAAGAAATTACCTAAGTCAAGTGTCTAATTTGAGTAACTCTGCTATATCTATGGACTATTTGATATGTGAATTGTGCATAGACTATAGACAAGTACTTACAGAAGTGTTACGCCCTTCACTATTCGGTTCTAGTCAAGAATTGTTCCTCCAGTATCTATTGTTAGTTTCACTCTTAATTTAATCACCCACCCTGCACATTGTTTGGTATTTTGTGTTGCGTTTCGTCCAAGGCAGAGCTTAACAACTCGCTGTTTTTGAGTGTGGGCACCCGCACCGCAAGAGGCACTTGCTCGCGAGCAGAGCAGTTGTTGCTGCTGCTGGGAAATTGGCGAAAACCGTATGGTGGCGATTACAGGGGATAAGGACCATCAGCGAAAAATGGAAGACACTGTGTACCGGAGGCAATGTCTTCGCATTTAAAGCCACATTGTAAGGAATCTGTTCGCTTTACACAAAAAGGTTGGTTCGCAAAATAAGTAACTTATCATAAGACATCAATACTTTCTGGAAGTTCAGTTTACAAAGGCACTACTTGCCTTTCCATGCGAAACAGTACTCAACGGAAAATGTGAAGAATCTGAACACTCAGAAAATAAGCGGTATGAAGACGAGGAAGAAGAGAAAGAAATATGAAGTATATATGACGTTCGGATAAGCCACAAAAATGCTGCACTTTAAGCAAGTCCGTTCGGTGTGTCATGGATGATGATTTAATAAAGGAATACTTTGTAGCTTCAGCTTATAATTACTGTCCACAGAAGATTATGGCGTTGTGTCTTTATCAAACATAACAATCATTCGTCCCTGAGAGGTTATGGCGAGCTGGCAAAACTTTGTGAATAATTTGTTGTGCATTCTCTAGCGCTCAATGGAAGTGTAGATATCGCAGGCACAGAACTGTATGTGACATTTTTAATAGCATTGAATAAAGTGTAAAAATATAGGTTTGTCTTCGAACTGAACAGTTTATGTGACCACATCCGGGGCGTCAGACTTTTTGGAATATAAATCAGGATTCGTAGCTCATTTAAATGGAAAAATGAAAGTAATACCAATATGCTACTTGAAGTAACTGATCTGTGATACGACAGACAATATAAATACATTCCAAATATGACGCAATAAGGGTAGCCAGGTGGCTGCAAAATGCTCGAAGGAGAATCAAATTTATGACAACTGAGGGGGAAAAGAGATAGTAAAAGAATGGTGTGATCTATGTTGACTAATGCATCAGAAACGAAGAAGATAAAACAAAAGTTAACGGCAGTGGAAATGAAGGAACTAAGATGCAAGGAGTAGCAAATATGATATTGCAGTGCCTTTGTTATTCCCGATTTATGATGCAATGTTCTTTCGGATGTGCATGCATGTCCGAAGGATTGTTCACTGCGGCGACTACGGGCGTCATGAGGTACATGAAATGTATTCGGAGTTGCGAATATGGACAATCATGAGCTGTATAATGGAATGACGACAGCGAAAAGTTGTGCCTCAAGGGAATCGAATCCGGATTTTTCTCTTATCGCGACCGGTCGCCTTACCATCTTGCTATCCGAACATGAACCATGGCCAAACCCAAACTTCCATATGTCGTCAACCATGTGTCCAGAACCTGTACTCGTACGTCCAGTAGGTGATTTCCCGCGCAGGGGAGACATTTTACTGGAAGCCTGGTATCTGCGAATAATGACGGGACTACACTGCCTGTATTATTCCAAATTACGAGGCTTCGGAACATTCCATTGTAATTCAAAATATCAGGCACTGCAATATCGTGTACATCTGACGACAGCAGGCAAACGACTTTCAAGTAAAATGTCTCCCCTCTGCGGGAATATACATAATGGATGTACGAGTACAGGGTGTGGATATGTCGTTGACAATATCCAAGTTTGTGTGCGGCCGAGGCTCGTGTTCTGATAGCCAAATGATAAAGCGACCGCTCACGATAACAGGGAAATCTGGGTTCGATTCCCGACCGGACACATATGTTTACTGTCGTCATTCCATTATACAGCTGATGATTGTCCATGTTCGCAACTGCGAATACATTTCATATGTAAAGAACAAATGTGTCGATAAGTGAACAGTGTAGAATACAAAATATAAAGAAATGGATGAAGAAAAGAAAAAGAAATGGATAGGATCATGTGGAAAGGATGGTCCCAACGAGACTAGCTAACATTTGTAAACATGGGCGACCGCTAGGGAAACACGCACCTGGACGACTTCCCAATAGATGGGACAGCTGTTGGTCGAATATGTACACAGAATGAGGCAGACAAACAGTTAACTCTAATCAGTAGAAAAAGAAGAAGAAGAAGAAGAAGAAGAAGAAGAAGAAGAAGAAGGAGAGGAAGATGAAGAGGAAGAGACGATCTCCACGTAATTCAGTCGACATCGATATCCTCGTTCATGGAAGTGTCCACACAGCTCCCAACCCTACTCTCTGTGACGATGAATGTGAGTGGGTTATACTGTAGTACTTGACGCTTGCTGGCCTGCACTCTCCATTTTCTCGCACGTTCGCTGTAAAGCTCTCTCTACTGCACTAGGTTTACATAAAAGATATTCAGTTTTCCATGAGATGTGTTTCATGAAGAGCAAAGGGTACAGTGTAGAATAGGACACACATTCCCGAGAAGCTTCGTGGAATGTTCTATTGAACACACGCTAGGTTGATAGCAAGCAGACAAAAGACTAAAGTAATGAGTAGTAGCTGAAATTTGATTAGTGATAACCTTAATACGAAAACTGGGAAACAAGAACTGAAGGAATACTGCTACCTCTGAACCAAAATAACGAATGGCAGACGAAGCAAGGAAGACATAAAAAGGGAATTTGTCCAGGAAATTAGGGTATTTGAAAGAAAAAAATGCAATCTCGGCTATAAAATTTTGTTCAAGTTCTATAGATAGCGCCTTCCATTTTCTCAGTACGAGAAACTTCAATCGATGATGGTATTCATCGACAAAATAAGTCTGCTAGTATTAATCACTGGCTTTGATTTGACGCGGATCCTTCTGAGAATACAAATTTCTAGGACAACTTTGTATGTAAGTGAACCATGGACTATGGAGAAATCAGATATATAGAGAATCGGTTTGAGATGTGGTAGTATAGAAGAATGTACGTAAGTACAGTGATAAGAATTGAAGAGTTTCTCCGTAGAATCGTCGAGGAAAGAAATATATGGGAAACACTGACAAGATGGAGGGACAAAATGATAGAACATACCTTAAAACGTCAAGAAATAACATTCATCATAGTGGAGGGAGCTGAAGAGGATAAAACTTATAGGCGAAGGCAGAAACAGGAGTTTATCGAACAAATAATTGCGGCTGTTGTGTATAAAAGCTACTTTAAGATGAGGTTTAGACAAGGGAGATATTTGTGGTTTGTCGCATCAGGCAAGTTAAGAGAAATGACAAATAAATAAATAAATAAAACATAGAAATAAAAAAAGAAATAAAATAAAGTAAAAACACCATACGCTGCTAGTTACGTCTCACTGAGACATTATTGCTCAGTATATTTTCCGACTTCACACCCGCACATATCACAACATGTTTTACCACAGGGGTAGTATATGACACTCTGTTCCACTACTATGCCGTGACAGTTGACAGAAGAGAGGGCAGAGTGCGGTGTTGGAGTGCACTTCGGCGAGAGAAGACGGGACAACAGAGGCGACGGCTGGAGCGGCAGCAGAGATGCTCCGACAGAGATAGCGCGCCAGCGGAAATTACGGAAGAAGGGCAGAAGGGCGAGCCGAAGAGCCAGCCAGTCAGTCGGCGGGGCGGACTCGTTAGGGAGTCGCGGCGCTGCCGGCTTCCCCTGCGGGAGCGACAGTCGGCTAGGCTGATCTACGATCTGCGCTGACGAGAAACGCTGCCGAGAGCCGGCTGTTCGCGCCAAACGGGGCTGCCCTCTCTAGTCACAGCAGACACAATTTCGAACAGCCGCAGTCAGCGTAATGCGAATCTACCCAGTCTGTTTACTCACACACCTCCGTTAGCAACCGTACGGTTCATGGCGGGGGTTACCTCATACAATTCCTAGGCATTCCCTTTCCAGTTTCACTCAAAAATGGATAGATGGAAAGAACGACTGTCTACAAGCTTCCAGAAGGGACGGAATTTTATAATCTTACATTCCCTGCGTTCAGGCGAGATATACTTTGGTGGCAGTACATTCGTTCTGTTGTCTGTCGCGAATGAAGGCTTTCTGAATTTTATCGATAGTTGTTTTGAATGTTTCTCGAGTCAGTTGACAGATGTTGGTTCGAGAGACGACATCATAATTACAGATATTCTGTGTAAACCTGTTATGTAGACCACTGATGCAACATACATATCGAACGTGATACCCCTTCAGCATCAACTAAGGCCTGAAGATGGTGCACTGAAGCGCCGAAACTGGTAGCTACACTATCAATAACAACGTAAGGACCGCTGTAGGTGCTTCGGTTTCTTACGCTAGTGAACGGCCGTGATCCCCCAGACCTCTTGCCAAAAAAAAAAAAAAAAAAAAACAGTGTTATACTGGTGACAGTTAACGAATGTAAGAGCATACGCTCTAGGTCATCAGAAATGTCAGTGTGTCAAAGACATGTTAAGTAACAGAAAGCAGGAGAGATGCTCCGACAGAGATAGCGCGCGGGAGGAACCGTGTTTATCAAACCCACCTGTAACAAACCTATCAGCACAGCCCTGCATTGCTTCGATGTCTCTCTCTAATCACACCTACTGGGCATCCGAAACACTCGGGAAGTACTCAAGAAAAAGTAACACAATTGTTCTGTACGTGGTCACATTATTACAATTCTTCCAATTAATCAAAGTCGATCATTCCCTTTCCCTTCAACCGAACTTACTTCCTCATTTTATTTCACGTCGCTTTGCTGCCTTATGGCTAGATAATTAACTAATGTGAGTGTGTCAAGCAGCACGCGCTTATACCGTATTCGAATATTACAGGACTGTTCTTCCTACACATTTTTCCCTTCTTGGAGAGTGGTGGCATTGACCACATCAAACAGAAATTGTGTCAAAGGAAAATTCTGCAGTTCCTCAAGAACAACACTTTTCCCTAAAGCTGCATTTTTTTTCTAACGTCGACCGTCAAATCATTTACCTGTATAGAGAACAAGAGCGTTTCTATCATTTGCCTAAGTCATTCCTAGCGATAACTTTGTCTCTGAACGCTCGCTTTGCAGAACCACGTACTGCGCTCTATTAACAAGTCTTCGACACGCTGACGTATCTGAGAGTCTACACCTTATACTCTTACATTTCTTAACAGTCTTCCGTATGCCACTGTGTCAAACGCTTTCCGGAAGTCCAGGAATATGGAATCTGCCTCTTATACTTCAGCGATAAATCACAGAATTTTGTGCGAGAAAGGGCTCGCGCTCAGTTTCGCACACGCGAAACTTTCTAAATCCGTACCAGTTTATGGAGGGGTTTCTCTCTTGAGAAAATTTATTAAATTCGAACATACAATATGTTCAAGAATTCTACAAGAAAAACATAGTTTTCGGAAATTAGCGAAATTGATTTTCTATTTTTTTCTAGGTATATGTCTAGTGCCGTGGTACACAATGAAATGGAGACGCCACAGTACTGTAGCACGCCGCTAGACACATGGAAATAAGATTTCTCAGCCCACTGTAATATCGGCGTAGGTCGAATTTATTGAATGCACAATGAAAAGGTACTCGTCGCTATGGGAGGCCATGAAATAACACTTTTCGGTGGACAATACATAGCAACAGACTAGATCGTCAACGGCTAGTAAAACAAACCCAAATCCAAATCCAGAACAGAAGTCAGTAATCACAGCGTGGCAACGTCCAAGATCAGTTGTAGAATCCGAGAACATATTCCGACCACCAAAGTGAACTTCCGCCATGCCAGTCATAATTGATTCCGAAAATATCGGTCGTCAAAATCCAGCTTGCGCCTTTCACACATGATATCATGTATATTATAGATCAAGGCAGTTAGGTAAAGTATTTCTTAACTTACGAAAAGTATTTACCTTGGTACCGAACCAGCTATTATTAATAAAAGTACGATGGTAAGGGATATTAAACGAAATTTGTGAGTGGACTGAGGACTTATTGGATGGGATGACGCAGCGCGTTAGCATCATCATCATCATCATAATCATCATAATCACCATCATTATCTACTATATTCGTATAATAGAACATTGTTTTGAGGAAAATGTTCCGGCTCCAGCTTATTAGCTGCAACATTTCCTGGGCCGACCAAGGTCACTTTCTTCTTTCGGTATACATTACAAAACTTTTGTTGCGATGTCTCCCTTCTTGCGTTCTATTTACGTGTTCCTTCCATTTCCGCTTTATATTTGCCCACTTTTTCTGTTTTTGCAAATGCCTTAATCTCAGTCCTATTGCCTTCGTTTTTTAATTTATCTTGGACGGAGAATCATCGACACTAATATAAGTTACTTGAGGCTTGCAGCATGGAATTATGTTGGGCACCTGATTGTTCATGTTCTACACGGCCTCCATAATTCAAGAAAGAGAACCACTGCTCAGAATCTCAAATTTGAGCATCATATTATTCACGCAGCGGGAAACATCTTGGAATAGGGAAAACAACATTTGACCAATACATGGAGCTGTAAACGTAAGAATATGTACACCAACATGCACACGGCACATGGCTGTTCTTCGATGTGAGTCCGAGAAGGCCTGTATGAGTCTCCATGAAGGATCATGGACTGCTGATAGATCTCTTTTACAAGAACAGTGATTGTGCGCCAGTGACTGTGCAAAAGTTACGAATATGAAATGGTACGAAAAACTTCATAGGTCCGACGTCTGCTCAGGGCTTGGAGAAAATGAGTACAAAATTAGATAAGACAGGTTCTTTTTAAGAGCCATATGGCTCAGGCAGAAAAGCACTTATCCGACGTCTGTAGAAGATATGACCGCAGCATTCCAATAGGGGTCGAGCAGTGCTGTGCGAACATGCAGTGCAAGGGGAATTGCCCGAACGTTTGATATATCTCCGAGCACGGTGCGTAAAATCCTACGAAACATCCTGCATTGCTATCCACACAAAATGACCATCTACAGGAGTTACTTCCTGATGACCTGCGAGAAACACGAATGTTTCTCTGGAATTTATTTCTGATATTGAAACGGACAATGAATGACCATGGAACATTCTGTAGACAGATGAAGCCGATTTCCATTTCTAAGGATACGACAATACACAAAGTTACAAAGAATATATAATGGAAAATTCGCATTCACATCAACCGGAACCAGCTCATTCTCCCTAGGTGACTGATTGTGTGATGCGGGTTGGTGGGATCGTTTATCGTAGGGCCGTTTTTTCTGTGGAGTTGAGTCCTGCGTGTCTTGTTAAAGTAGAGTCACTGGTAAAAGCTGTGAGAGTCTTTTACGCGCCACCGTCATTCTAGCACTTTCATAGCATGGACGTGTAGTGTTTAGTAAAAAGGAAAAGAGAAGAGAAGAAAAGAAAAGATTGAAAATGTGGGAGAAAATGGTGAGTAAAAAGGGGTTTTTAAAATCGTTAATGACCGTGAAAAAGGGAAACAATGAAATGCAAATCGGACTTCGTATTACAGGAAAGCTATCGGACTTCGTGATTCGGAAAAACTATTGTTGGGGTAGCCCTTGTGGCGTTTCTGAGCAAAAGTCAAACCAATTTCTACTACAAAAATTATTTGAAAGAGAACAGAGAATAACAAAATGTGATTAACAGGGGGGAAATGGCGGAGATAAGAGTTCATCCTTTATCATGTTAATATGTCTTCTCTCGTGCGGCATCCAGGTCTTGTTCTTCAAAAATCTCCTGCTTCATTTCTGCGTGAAAAGTCGTAGCTGCTCCGAAATTTTGCAATAAATTTCATTGTTCAGGAATTACTAATGTATACAAATCAAAACCATCTTGATCTTGAATGCAATGTATTTTACGTTGCTGCTTCCATCCTCCGAATTTCATACACACTTGCACAATACGTCTGCACATCAATAAGTTTTTTTCGTCTTCATCCGACCAAGACTAGCTAATAAGTAAGTTAAGCTTCCGCTCTCAAAAAACAAAAGCGGGTAGAAAACAAAAAGGTTTTACAATTTTTGTACTTTCATTTTCTTATATATTTTCTCTGCCATCGAACGCTCATACAGCTGCGACCGTATAATTTATCTCTGAGGGAACGAGTGCAGCGCGGCGAAATTCAAAGTCCTGCTACAGACATGTGAGTCTGATCATTGTTATGCAATGTGGTGCTTCTCTGCACATTGCATAGCCAGTGAAGCAGCTGTTAAAGAGACATTTCGGAAGTGGTAGCATTATTAGCCGTCATTTCCTTTTACCCTGACCGTCCTGATCACCTCGTCTCAATCCGTGTGACTTCTATCTTGGGGATATATGAGAGTCGTCGTGTGAACGTACTGATTTGAAGGCACACATCGCGCAACACATTCTGAAAGTCACCCCGAGACATTCCGATGTTTTGTGGAAGATGCTGTTTCTCGATGCGGTTTTGATTTTTACGCGTTTTCTGGCCCTAGGGCATTTAAAATCGATGACATTTTGCTTTATATTCGTTTTTTGGCCCCAGAACATTTAAAAACCGATGTCATGTTATTTTGTATGCTGTTTTCTGCCTCAGGGCAATTAAAAACCGATTTCACCCCTCGGATGTAGTACGACGTCACCATTTTGGGTAGGCTTACCTAACTAGCAATGCTGTAACTGTTTACTTCTGAATTTGTGTAGTCATACACATTTAACAGTATGGATGGCGTAATGCGCAACTCAACCCATGGCCATCATGTTGCCAGTCATCCATCATTTGTAGCCGATCTCACTTACTGTAAGAAGCTTACAGCGCCATCTACTGGTAAAAGTTTCGTTACAATTGTTTTTCGATTCGCAATGTTTCCCCCTTGTCAATAATGTGCTGTTCAAATATGATGTCATTCCGAGCGATAGTTCACTTTCTACAGCGTTTTGAAACTGGAACTGTATGTCAATTAACTGGCAAATATTAATGGTAATCTCAGATTTTTCGCAGACGAGGCAGTTGTCTAAGGTGAAATAGTGTCTCAAAAATGTTGCAGCTGAAATAGGGGTGGTAGTGGCTATTAAACTATACAAAGAATGGTCACAGGTTTATTTGTCTTGTATGAGCGCAGAATAAAACGCTGAGAAATCTAAATTAGCGAACCCTTGTAAATAAAGGTCAAATGTCACACGAAACGCAGAATTTTATGAACCACTGTTTCATGGTGAATCTAGGGACATTAAATGATAGGAGGCTTTTCTGGCGCGTTCATCTCCTGGATGGAGGGCCATTCAGGCCCGCCCCTCTTCCATTTTATCGACTACTGTGTGCAGGCCGATCTTTTATATGCAGATGAAGCGACTGAGCACTATGTACACTAATGCCTTGATATCCCAATTACTTTGGGTTGTGGAACTCTCTGCTGCTTTATGTTTAGTAGCCATTTGGTACAGCCGAGGTACACAGCCAAGGGGTGCATTAGGAAATCGAGGGCGTCGGCCTAGTTTTTGGAAGCACAGGAGGAAAGGACAATAGTCTTACAGGCAGGATGGCGTTTTCAGATGGACGCATGGTGCTTGTGTGCGAAATGACGAAGCTGCGGCTACAGAGCCAGCTGGTTCTGTTTGCTGACGCTGCTACAACTGTGTGTCTGGCCAAGCAACCATCTGGCGCCACACGTAGGAAACCTTTTTTGCATATTGCTTTGACGAGCTTCCACGCCTATTGCTTTCCTCGTGCGCAATCTGCGAATTCGGTGATTGGTGGTATGGCCGTGACGTCAACTCTCGTTTGCAGGCGCCGTTTACTCTGTCTGGAAGATAATCCATTGGGGGATCTTGTTTATGGATATGTGTGGAGGGCGTCTAGCGTACAAGTTTTGAGGATTGGCGCGGGGTTAGGCGCTCGGCCAGGATTGGCAGTTGTGGGCTTTTGGCGGACACAGTGGGTTTTGGTGGCTGCTGCTAGATATGACAACGGCTACCCTGCGCCGCCACAACGCTACATGCACCGGGAGCACAACACCTACTGACCCAGCGCATACCTGACATGGGAATGGGCCGCGCAGAGTAGCCACGCGGTCTTAGGCGCTTTGTCACGGTTCGCGCGGCTCCACTGTCGGAGGTTCGAATCCACCCTCCGGCATAGGTGTGTGTGGTGTCCTTAGCGTAAGGTAGTTTAAGCTGGATTAAGTAGTGTGTAAGCTTAGGGATCGACGACCTCAGCAGTTTGGCCCTATAGATCTTACCAAAAAGTTCCAAATTTCCATGGGAATGAGCCTCAAGTAAACACTTTTGACGCCATACGTATTACATTATACCAGTCCGTTTACAAATTGTATTCGATATGAGATCGCCTTTTATGGTGGGTGGCTGTATAATTGATCATTCCTTTGGCTAATACCGGATAGCACCTCATACTAACATTTTCTGTAGTGTTGTATGCCTCGAAATTAATATAAGTTGGAAGCTCAAAGCAAGGAGCGTTGATAGTTACGCATTCCTGTGAAAGTGGTGATTGGCAGAAGTGAGGTTAGAAGAGAAGTCGCATTGTCTTTGACCAGTAGGGACCTTCTGAGGAGAATAGAAAAAATAATAGAAAAAGGAAAAAGTGAAAACAGTCAGGCACTGGAAGCCGAGGATGGAGAGTGATAGCAACTTACAAAAGTAGGAGGGATTCTTATAGTAAAGTTAGGTTTTCCGTGATTTCCCTAAATCGTTTCAGGCAAATGCCGGGATGGTTCCTTTGCAAGGGCACGGCGGATATCCTTCCCAATCCTTCCCTAACCCGAGCTTGCGCTCCGTCTCTAATGACCTCGTTGTCGACGGGCCGTTAAACACTAACCACCACCACCACCATCTTATAGTAAGAGTGGATGCGCGAGGGTCATGAAAAGCGGATGTGAGTTGACCCTTCACAGATCTTCTTACGGGAGACGGCAAGCCGTGTTTCCTGCCATAAAAGAGATGGGTGAATTTCGTAGACGAAGTCCTTAGTCGTTGGAGGTGTTGCACAGTGTTCTAGAACAGTCTTACAGTCTTCTACATGGAGTACGAACTCCAGGCAACTGGCTGCCAGCTTCATGACCGGTGTAGTGGCAGGACTGCTTTCGTAATGGGCAGCCGGATTCGTTGCAGGGGGCACACTCTCTGACGCCGTGAGCCGTGCTAGAAACTAGGGCACAGCATGTAAGGGGATTTTCCTGCGGCTGTAGATGGAGGACACATAATGCTGGAGCAACATTGAGACTTCGCTGACAAGGGCATCAGTGAAGAAGTCTCACTGATAGACACTGCAACGTGTCGATTTCACCACCAGGTGTGAGTTCAGCCGTTTCTCTCTAAGCGGAATGATGACTCTTCTCTATGGATTCTGAGGAATATTAATGTACTTCTTTACGAACGAATACTAGAGATTCTGCTTCTAACTTATGAGGAAACAGAAATATTTACTTTTGTCCTGTGCTTTACCGTAGTTTCAGCTGAAGGAGTTTGTGGACGGTACATTATGTCCACTGCGTAGACAAAATTTATAAGGACGCTATGTACATTGTCTGGACGGCAATCAACGATACCGAGCAGATAAACGCAGAAGTCTACTTCTCCCAGCACTGTAATCAGCGATATACGCATGCCGCGTTGCCAGATAGTGAAACGGTCAAGTTAAATGTATGGAATTCCATTTGTTTGCTCTCTGAAATCTTTATTATCAGTACAAGTCAGGGTGGAGATCTTTTGTTTCTTTGGGCTCATCAGTATCAGCCAATTTATTGTGTATAACAAAAGGGGACGCGAGTTTTGAGGAAAACAACAGATGCTCTCCCAAAGTCAAAGCTAGATTAAAGGTAGTATTGAACATCATGCACTGACTTTAAAAGTTTTGCATTTTTATGTTGTTTGAATATAAATAATTTTATGGCATCTAGTTCTGTTGATTCTAGTACGATATCTATTTAACGTTATAGATCTCCTAATTAAGCTAAAGCAGAATATCGTTACGATTAGATACCTTACTTAATGTATTTTTCTAGCTACAGGTTGTCAATGTCAGTGCGCTTTCTAATTCATTTAGAGGCGTGATATTTCCATTGCGGACCAAACATTCGGCAACCACTCATACGCGCTCAAGTACAGCAACAGCCAGGGGATTTGCAAATAAAGGCTGCAATTGGCCACGAGCTGTTTGTGACTCACCACGACCCTTCTCCTTCCACCAGAGAACTCTAACACGACGTGGTCTGCAGGTGAGGAGGCGCTGCCGAGAGCGTGGCAAATGTTGTCCATCACGTTCAGATCAGGCGAACCTGATAGCTAAAACTCCACTATGAGTTCGCTTTCACGCTCCTCGAACAAATGCTCCACGGTTTTGGCCTTATGATAATGATTTCACCTTTTCCACAGCTGTCGTAGGATATTCATTTAGTACCACAGTTTCCATAAAAGTCTAAGTGAGTGTCCCTCTGTGGCCTGAGTCCGCAGCATGGGGCATCTTTCGTGTAGCCATTCGCGTGGAACACGGCGTATCCACACACGACCACTGACCTGGTCCAACAAGATACGTGATTCATCTGACAACTCCAAACGTTTTCACTTATCCATGGCGAGATTTCGATAATCCCATGCCCATTGCATTTGTAATTGACGACTTTGCTGCACCAACCTGGTAACACGTAGCGATCGTCTGCTGCAAAGTACCATGTTGAACAATGTGCACCGAAGAGTGTCCTCTATAACACTTGTGCCTGCGTCAGCTTACTCTCCGACCTCCACGATCTGTGATAAGGAGTGAACGACTAACACCTCATCTGCAACGCATGGTTTCACCGTTATTCAATCACTCCCAACGATGTTGACGAGAGTAGCACACGAAGAGCGACCGGCATCGCCTTTACGGGGATGTTCCTTCCCAGCGCCGCGCCCTAACAGTCTGTCCATAGTCAGTCATTTACGCCACTGAGTTTCCATATTTGCGACCTGTATCGTCGCCAGAATGATACCTGTTTCGCCTTGATACTAGTGGGAAGACTTTGAAGGAAATGTATATGTGGTTCACCTACGGAGCAGGTAGGTTGCTGAATCCTTGTTTGGCAGGTCCTTATTACTCGTGTACACCTCCGGTAGCTGAGTGGTCAGCGCGACAGAATGTCAATCCTAAGGGCCCGTGTTCGATTCCAGGCTGGGTCGGAGATTTTCTCCGCTTAGGGACCGGGTGTTGTGTTGTCCTAATCATCATCATTTCACCCCATTGACGCGCAAGTCGCCGAAGTGGCGTCAAATCGAAAGACTTGCACCCGGCGAACGGTCTACGAGAAGGGAGGCCCTAGTCACATGACATTAAAAAAATTAATTACTCGTCAGGCTGGTATATTTACCATGTAGAAATTAATAGAAGTAATCGAGAAGAGCCAGCCGAGGTGGCCGAGAGGTTCTAGATGCTACAGTCTGGAACCGCGCGACGGCTGCGGTCGCAGATTCGAATCCTGCCTCGAGCGTGGATGTGTGTGATGTCCTTATGTTAGTTAGGTTTGAGCAGTTCTAAGTTCTGGGGGACTGATGACCTCAGACGTTAAGTCCCGTAGTGCTCAGAGCCATTTGAACCATTTGAATCGAGAAGATCCAAAGAGAAGTAGCGTATTGTCTCACTGATTCATTTAGCAATCACAAAATCGTTGCGAATCTGCTCATTATAGTGTTAGTCTGTGGAGCAGAGGCTGTTGTCACCGCGCAGAGCTTTACTGTCCGATTTTCAAAGGCGAACGTTCCAAGAAAATCAGTCAACGTGTTATTTCCTGCCATCTGTACGTCCACAATCGTCATTGGAGAAAGTAAAATCAGAGATATCCGGGATAACATCAAGGTTCAACGACGGTCGTTCGCAAGATTTTAAGAGTGGTTCCACCACTGTTGTTTCGACGATGCAGCACCGTATTACCAAGGTGAAACACAGACAGTCGCGCGCATGTATTCCTGTTTTCGATGTCTTCCGTAGAGCTCTTGTGAATTTCTGTACCTGCACAGTCTAGTGCCTTGGACGTGGCCTGTTTATAGAGAAAAACTGTGTGACGCTAATAGCTTACTATTAACGCCACTTTATATTATTTAAATTCAATCACATCCCAATTTTTAATTTTTCGCGTCTGATGAGAAAATAAAAAAAATATAAATGACAAAAAAATTAAATATCAGTGTCAAGATTTTCCAGCCTTTCATTTTCTCTGCAGCCCACCTTATGCATTTTTTTACAGGGATCCAGTGAAATCACGCAGGGGACAGTCCGGAATAATATTCGGTACTTTGTGCGCCACATTTCTGCAATCGCAGTTTGATGAGTCTCGGCGCCATCAGCTGTGTCGAACCACATCTTATTCTACATCTCATTCCCACATCTTATTCCATTATAAATTGATTGTACGCTTTATATTCGTGCTATGTATTCGACACAATTGGTAAGAATGTTAACCGTTATTACAAAGTAGCTTTTTAATATTTGTGTGCATTTTCCGTGTGGCTATCGGAATTCACGGCTAACTGTTGCGTGAAAACATATTGGGAGTCAACACCTGATTGAGAGTCCAACTCCTAATACGGTCACGTAATAAATTGAACGGAGGTAAAAGTTTGGCGTTTGCTAATGATACTGTCATCGGTCAGAAACAGCAATAGACTTGGGAGAGCAATTTAATGCAATGGATAATGCCTTTAAGAAAGTTTGCAATATGAAGACCAACAAAAGCAAAGAAAGACCAATGAAAAGTAGTAGAATTAAAGCAGGCGATGCTGAATGGATTAGATTACAGTCAAGACAGTAAAAGTAATAGACGAGTTTTGATATTTAGGTAACAAAAAGGAGACTGGCCGACGCAGACTGGATATAAAATGCAGACAGGCTATCGCACGAAAATAATTCATTAAAAAGACAAATTTCTTAACACACAATACTAATTTATGTGTTAGGAAGTTATTCTGGAAAGTACTTTCTGTAGCGTAGTCTTGTACGACATTGAAACGTAGATGATGAGCATTTCAGATAAGAAGTGGAGCAAAGCTTTTGAAATGTATTATTATAGAAGAATGCTGAAAATTACACCGATTCGATTTGAGGAAATTTATTGTTCAAATGGTACAAATGGCTTTGAACACTATGGGAGTTAAGAGCTGAAGTCATCAGTTCCCTAGACTTACAACTACTTAAACGTAACTAACCTAAGGACATCACACACATCCATGCCCGAGGCAGGATTCGAACCTGCAAGCGTTGCAGCAGCGCGGTTCCAGACTGAAGAGCCTAGAACCGCTGGGCCACAGCGGCCGGCAGAAATTTATGAAACAAACTGGTAGCCAATATCGCAGGAATTCTTTTTATTTCATGATTAGCGGTTTCGGCGAAACTAAAGCCGCCATCATCGGATCGCAGGACACGCACATGTTACAACATCAAGGCAAACCTGTATGTGTCCTAAGATCCGATGATGGCGGCTTTAGTTTCTCCGAAACCAGTAATCATGGAATAAAAAGAATTCCTGCGATCTGGGCTACTAGTGTATTGTTTTGCAAGCTTCTAGATCGCTCCCACATCAGCACAATGTGCCCCCTACAGACATTTATGAAGCAATTCGACTGAAAGAAGGTATGGGTTGGAAGGACACATCCCGAGACATCAAGGAAATGTCAGTCAAGTAACGGAGAAAGTAAAAGATGAGTACCAGCTTCAAATGGATATACGGTAATCAAAAAGTCAGTATACATTTGAAAACTTAATAAACCAAGGAATAATGTAGATAGAGAGGTAAAAATTGACACACATACTTGGAATGACATGGGGTTTTATTACACCCCCAAAAAAAACACCCCATATTGCTAGACGCGTGAAACATCTCTTGCGCGCGTCGTTTGGTGATGATCGTGTGCTCAACCGCCACTTTCGTCATGCTTGGCCTCCCAGGTCCCCTGACCTCAGTCCGTTTGGGGTTACCTGAAGTGGTAAGTGTATCGTGATCGACCGACATCTCTAGGGATGATGAAAGACAACATCCGACGTCAATGCGTCACCACAACTCCGGACATGCTATACAGTGCTGTTCACAACATTTTTCCTCGACTACAGCTATTGTTGAGGAATGATGGTGGACATATTGAGCATTTCCTGTAAAGAACATCATCTTTGTTTTGTCTTACTTTGTTATGCTAATTATTGCTATTCTGATCAGATGAAGCGCCACCTGTCGGACATATTTTGAACTTTTGTATTTTTTCGGTTCTAATAAAATCCCATGTCATTCCAAGCATGTACGTCAGGTTGTACCTCACTATCTACATTATTCCGTTATTTATTCAGTTTTCAAATTTATACTGACTTTTTGATGACCCGGTAGATTGCGATAGTTATTCGGATATAAAGTGCCCGGCGCAGGACGGCGTAGCGTGTAGGGCTGCTTCAAACCAGTCTTGGGACTAAAGAGCACAACAGCAACAACAACAACAACAACGACAGCCCAATAAGTTTTGTAACTCCAAGCAAAACCTGGAAAAAGAGAGAGATAGAGAGAAAAAGAGGAAATCTAATAGAAAACAGATGGAATGGCGGAGGGCGACAGAGAGAATTGAAATGATCTCACGAATAACGTTGTGGTGGGTACAATGTAGAGGCCAGGAAGGAGGGAGTGAGTGTGTCTGTTTGTATGTGTGTATGTGTGTTTGTGTGTGTGTGTTTTTGTGAGAGAGCGGGGGGGGGGGGGGGGGGAGAGAGGGAAAGAGGGGGGATGGAAAGGGAGGGGCAGCTTTTTGTGTGTCTGCGTGCTTGTTCATGTGTGTGTGTGAGACTATGTGCATGTGTGTGTGTGTGTGTGTGTGTGTGTGTGTATGTGTGAAAAACGAATAAATAGAGAACATAGCAGGAGAGAGTTTTCCCTGGTTTGCGTTAAAAGCTTAATACGGTTCCGTCGCTAAAGGTGTGTATTGAGTTAGAGGCTTTATTTTAGTTCTCCGATGGAGCCGCAGTGATTGATGCCGCAAAAAAGTGCCCGGCATTCAAACAGCGACTCGTGCACAAAAATTATTGCAGCGGAGAATGATGCTTAATAAATCTGAGTACAGGAAAAGTTGGGCTTTCCGACGGCGTCGGCGCTGGCTCGGCGGGCCCCGGAACAAAGCGTCGCTTTGTCACTGCCCGCGGGCCGGTGTAATTGCTCCGGGCTATATCATCTTCCCGGCGCAGCGCTGAGAGCTTTCGATTCCGGGCGGTGCAGGAAGCGGCGGAAGCCGTGATTTATGGCGCCGGTCCAGCGCCGCTGACTGATGCGCTCCATTCGCAGAAACCGGAAAGCGTCAGCAGCCGTAGGCCGGATCCCAGCAATACAGCTGCGGGCCCGCGCCACCACTGCTTCTTGCTTCTGCCGGTCACCTGCTGGCGTCGTTCTGCGCCCGAGCCAATCCGAATGACTGGCACCTGTTACTATTACTGGTACCGGAAATTTCACTTCTGAAGAAAGAGTCTGTATCAGCACACAGCAATTATAATTAAACCAGAGATAGTGAAAACGGGAGCAATAAAGATGAGCAGAGGAATGTTATGAGGACGTAATGTTTCACCTACTGTACTCAGTGAATACGTATACGACATTCTTAGACAGAAACTGTATGTCACACTAATATCAGGTGGCTATAACTAAACTCACAATGTTCGAGTGCTGCAGTCAAGCCGTATACATCACAGGATGCTGGAGCGTCGTCGGTATGTTGATTAATCGGTGCACTATTGGAATAAATTGAAAAAATAATAAGTTCCACTCTCTGGACGCTGTAAGCAGTTAAAATGTGTTGTGGATTCAGGAAAAGGGCAGGAGCGACCAAACACATGGCACCGATGGTTCTGACACATTTATCAGAATCTGGTCACAAATTACATCACCATCTCCCAACTCAGCAACATGCTGCATACGCAACACGGCATGGACAACAGTTTCTCGCAGCATATCCTTTGTAATCAGAGTGATACGTTGTTATACGTTATCCTTCAAATCAGGAACGGTTCTGAAATATCCCTGACGGCCATGATTTTTCAGATTATCTTACAACCAGGTGTCACACGCATTTAGGTCTGGGGATATGGAAGGCCACACACATTGAAATTGTCTTGAGATGATGCGGTCGTTAACGAAGGTCTCTCGAAGCAAATCCTTCACTTAGAAAACGACATGTGGTATCGCCCCAACTTCGCTGAAAATAGTGGCGTGGACACAGTTGCGTTCTGCCGTCTTTATAAAGTGCAGATTTCACCGCGTATCTAAAAGACCCGGGAAGAGTCACTTCCTCGAAGAAAACTGAGCCGAGAGTGAAGGAGGTTATGAAACCTCGCCATAGAATCACGTGAGATGAGTGCAGTGAACATGGGACGGAACAGAACCCCACATGCGAGAGTTCTATGCATCCACGGCACTGTACAGAATAAACTGAACATCGTCCGTCCAAAGAATATTCCCCAGCCACATGTCAACCAATTCCATACTTGCCAAAAAACGAAGGGCAAAGTCAAGGCGTTGTAGCCTATCTTGTGGCTTCATTTGGTGCACTTTCTCAATCTTGCAGGGTTACTAGTGTAAAACGCTTTGGAAAATCTTTTGAACTCTTCACCAGCTGAGAGACAATACCCGTGACACAGCTCGAGTACTGGCTGCAGAATTTGAGGCATGTGCTGCGCCATCGGCTATAGCTGCAGCTACTTCATCAACAACTGCCATGGGAATGGGCTGCCTCCCTCTCTCTGCTGCACCACCTAATTCAACTTTTTCTTCAATTTTTTTGATCATATTCTTTAGCCCATTTAGACATGGGTCCTCTCCGCAGCTGTTTCTGTCGGCGATGTGACCCCATTTCTGCGCTGCTACTGCTGCCGGTCTGACTAAACCCTTGCCAGCAGTGTACGACCTTTATTCTCAATAAGCATTGCATTTAGTTTGGAACACATCAACCTTCTTAACCGTTAAAAACAACAATTACTTCGCGGAGTAAATCAAGGCCCGTTGATAAGTAACAAACAGCATACTGAGCCAAAACAGAAAACATTTCATATTCCGACTGTTTACAGCGCCCTATTTTCATCTGGTGGTAGAAAGTGGAACTATTATTATTTTAGCATACTCTGCGAGCGCATCCATTTATGAACATACCTACGACTTTTCAACGTCCTGCGATATGTACAGTCCACACTACGGGATTCGGAACTCCGTCAATTTAAATATAACCAACTGGTACTAGCACACACATACTAACACACACACGCACACACACACACACACACACACTCACACACATACACACACACACACACACACACAAATGATTTTATTTTTGCAGATTAGCAAATAACTATTCACATCGCCCAAATAAAACATGCAAGAAAAATTATCTTGAAATTCTTGTAAGCAAAGTTAAGCAGGTTAACGGTCTTCTAAGCGAAATTTCCATTAGGCTACAAAATTGTAGTAGATAAACCATCCATAACATGTGTGTCATATTTCCAGCTGTAAGTCTACGGTACTAGCTATTAATATGAAATCGTCATCAATAATTTAAATAAAATTCATATAATGTGTGACACGATACGCAGAGCACTGGGAGACTAGGGAAGGGAGGATACCAAAGTAAAATTTAACAAAGTAATGTTCAATCCTATTCTGATATTGTATGGAAGAAAGTATTGGAAAGTAACTAAGAATGAGAAATGAAAAATACAGTGGGAAGGAATGAAATTTTTAAGGGAAGTTAAAGGATGAACCCACAGAGATCAAATACAAAAAAAATATTAGAAGAGAAGAACTTAATGTCTCTTCATGAATACTAGGTGATTCTTAGTAACGTCAACCCCCGCCCCCAAGCGACATAGGTGACGCTGAAGTTAGTAATTTAATGTAAGACACATGGGGCCGCAAATGTCGGGAATCAGCTCAAAAATGGATGAGAAATACTGAACACGTGACGTTACCAGAAGACGTAACTCAACGCACGTGCAGCGATTGGTTTGGGCGTGAAGGTATGATTGAGCGATGCAATACTTACATTCGAGAAACGTTGCAAATTCCGAACAACCTTTTTAGCTGTGATCTATTGTAACGTAGACGTTACAAATTTATTGTAAAGGCTGTTCTTTTGTGTTTCTTTCGTTTTGTCTCTTCTTTTTGGTATACAGACATTATTTAGTTCAGAAGACGTAGGTAATTTACTAGCAAAAACCAATTTGGAAACTTAAAGTGAGTGACATGGTCACTGCAGTGAAGCCTGTTCGTGAGCGCTCAGCATGCATTCGATAGTTAATGCAGCACTTTGTTTGACGAATGTGGTTTCTGAACCGATTAGTGCGACATTCCGAGCGGTACGGCAAAATGTCTTCAAGACATTTGAATGCTTACGATCGTCGACGAGCAGTTGGAGTGCTCGAGGCCGGTCAAAAGCACATGTGAACACGGTAATGCGTGTGTCCAGAAGTGTCATCTCGCGATCAAAAACAGCCGCTGAAAGTGTAAACGATATTCGAAATCATGCCGGTGGTCGTAGACTGATCACCACACCGCAAGAGGATCGATACGTAGGCCTAGAATCGAAAAGGAAGAGACATTTCTCTCCTAGGCAGATAGCTGGAGACCTTGCAACCGCTACCGCTACAGGTGTCGCTGCCACAACCATTTCGGGGCTATTAAACCAGGCTGGTTTGTACGCTCGGAAGCCTGGTAAATGCACCCCACTTCAACCACGCCATAGTAGAGAACGAGGTCCTTGATGTAGGGAGCATGTCGGATGGGCTCAGCAACAGTGGTCCAGAGAGCTGTTCTCCGATGAACTGTGGTATGTTATTCCTGCCGCAAATTAGTATTGGCAGAGAGGGGAACACATTACAAAACATACAATGCTCATGAACGTCATGGGTATTGTCTAGGTGTTATGGTGCAGGCAGCCATTATGCTCTGTGACCAAACACCGCTGCATTTCTTTTTTGCGTGAGGTACCGCTGCAACTAAGTGGTGTTCCAGGAAGACAATTCTGGATCATATCCATCTGTTCATTGGTGCGGTAATCCCGACTGTCCGTTTATGGACGACAATACTTGCCCACACAGGACCAGAGAGATGTCCGATTACTGGAAAATGAATGTACTGACCATATGGCATAACTTGAGTACTCACCGGAACTAAACACTATATAGCGTGCCTTCGATGCTCCTGGCAATTTTCTCAACAAACCACCCACCCCCACCCTTCAAAACGTGCCAGAACTGATAATCGCCTTCAGAGAGGAGTGGCACAATATCCCCTCAACAGTAGCATAATATCCGTCAACAGTTTGGTAGCCAGCTCGAACAACAGGAGCAAAATGTCCATCAGTGTCCTAGGAAGCCATATCCTTAGTGAGGGGTCCGATGTCGACCCTGATGTTAGGCATCTAACTTTTGTCAAAAATGAACATTATATACGGCTGTCATCCTGCTTTTCCATGTGGTGAAATCTGTACTAATTTTGGTTATAAGTATCTCACTCCAACGCTACTATGTGTGTACTTTGTTTTATGTCGTCCATCATTGCCTGTGGTTACTGCCGCTAATCTCAAAAAATGAATCTGAGCACTGTGGGACTTAACATCTGTGGTCATCAGTCCCCTAGAACTTAGAACTACTTAAACCTAACTAACCTAAGGACATCACACACATCCATGCCCGAGGCAGGATTCGAACCTGCGACCGTAGCAGTCGCGCTGTTCCGGGTGAGCGCCTAGAACCGCTCGGCCACCGCGACCGGCTGGCTAATCTCAGTACGACTGTTAGGATACTGATACAATTTCACTAACAGATACAGTTCCACGAGGAAAGTTTGTATGTACAACTTTTAAATACTTTGTTTAAGTGAGCTGAATTGCAGTTGATTAAATTCCACCATTGCTGTGAAAACGATGACGTTGTCATCTTAGAGCGAATGGTAGAACTCCTTAGAATCGTTCATATATATTTTGAATTAAAGTAACCTGATGAATAAGGCCGATTCAGATGTATGATAAATCTTTAATTGTGATTCAACTAGTTTCGCGGCGTTAGAGCTAAATCTTCAGGGATACAGCTGTATGTAAACAAAAGTGAAAACGAACAATGAGGCTGTTCCGATTGAAATATGATTGTACTGTACTCGAACCTATATAGGAAAAATAATTTACTGACATTTACGATTTATTCCAAGCGATAAGTAGTAGATGATCCAACATCCTTTCTCCCATTGTGACAAAACTGTTTAATCTTTAAGAAGTCAGTAGTTTAATTTAAAGTAAAGTAGAACGTAGAGGACACCATTTCGATACAGCAAAACTACAATAAAAATAGAATGGTAAGCGAAATGGCTGTCAAGGGTAAAACAAATGATATTTTTTAAGTGTTGGAAGCTACACTCGCACCACCAAGGTAGAAAAAATGTCAGTGCAGAGCTTGTATGATTGTTCGAAAAATAGACCGTCATCTAAAAGGAAGGACTGGAGTGAGGTTAACATAAAATCTCGTATAGATATACCTAAGGCATAACAAGGTCGCGACAATATGAAGTCCACTGTGACAGACTCTCAGACGCACTGAGTCGAACTGGTATCGTCGCCGATAAGAGAAATGGACGCATGTGCCTACGAACAAATGCAGCGGAAGGCGAGATGGGAACAGAATCGTGAACAGTGGCAGATGGTAACAATGCATGTTGGGATGCCGTTAGAAACTAAAAGCGATAATATATCCATAAACTTCTTTATGAATCGGAAACACATAAATAGTGGTGTAGCAATTTCTCAATGCTTAACAATTCTAGAGGTTAAACACGGATCAATGGAGTAGAGAAATATGGTATCAGGGACGATAGTCAAATAATTGAGTGTAAAAATGATTTAAATTAGCGTACATACTTACATACTAGATTGTTCTATTTAAGAAGTCGCAGTCTGATAAAACGTTGCTTTGGCGCAACTCTAGTAGGCAACTGAGGGTATGCATTGGGAGACGCCTTTTGCTTCTTAATATCGTGATCTCTTCGAGACTGCTGAGATTATGTCTATTGCTTTAAAATTGTCTCGCAAATTTGTAATGGTGTGTCCCTATTCGTGCCGATGGTTTTCAAGGCTGACATGGAGTTAGTCTCGTACGGAAGCTTCTGTCTGTTTGTCCAATGTATCTCATAGGACAGTTGTCCCAGGTAATGCAGTACATCCCAGTATTACTGTATTTTCTACTGTTAGAGTGTTCATTGTGCCTATATGTCATGCCAACGTTCGGTGGTATCAAAAATGCTGGTTGCATGTTGTTCTCTCGTAATTGTGACGCAGCTTTCTCCGATATCTTCCAGAATTATGGGGTATGGTGATAAGAACTGTTTTCTTGCATGCGAGATTCCACGTTAACGAACGTAATTATGCTGTTCTTTGTTTTTTTGTGGATTGGATCTATTTCACTTTCTCAAAATTCTCTTATTAACGAGGTTGACCGACCACAAGAGTTTCTGAGAGACTTGTACGTAATTTCCAGTTCGTGATTTGAATGGTGGCTCACTTTAAATGTAGATAAACGTAAAATAGTACCTACAACAGAGAAAATGCACCACATACCATCGTTTTAACGGTTTAGTGGTGAACGTATTCAGTATTATTGAAGCTAATGGAAGGCAGATTTGTTGGATGGTTTGTGGAAAATTGCGAGGCACCTTTCAAGGAAGTTACATGCAAGACAAAAATATGAGACCCAAAGATACTCTGTCACGGACGTAGTCAGTTTACAGAACAGTGACTGTAACTGAAAAAAAATGAGTAGCAACATTGTAGCAGGCGACGAATAGGAGGCAGAATTACGGGAAAATACGGTCTCCTTAATAGGAAATAATGAACAGAAGGACTAATGGAGCTCTGTAATAACATTCGACAGTAATAGCCTAAACACAGTTCCAAAAATACAAAATGAGAAGGTACATTTGGAAAAGGCCTGGAAACTCGTTAAAATATCAGCTGGATTACATCATGCTGAGACAAGGTCCCGAATTTTGACATTGGATTTTAAGGTGTACCCATAGGTGCATATAGCCTCATATCGTAATTTATTACTGATGAAGAGTAGACTAAAGTTTAAGGCAGTCGTCACGGAAGACTGGTCTGGAAAGAAAGGTTGATACTGAAGTGCTGAGGAATTATAATGAATATTTGATGTACGTTGTAATACTACGATACTGAATATCACAATAGGCACATCAATTGAAGAAGAATAGAAATCTCTGGAAAGAGCAGTCACAGAAGTTGGACAGACAAACGCAATTATAAGGGAGGTAACTGTGAAGAAACCTTGGGTGCAGAAAACAACTTCAATTGATCGACGAGAGATGGACGTACAAAAAAATCCCGGAAAACACAAGAATACAACATTGTATATTAAACAGGAATCATATAAACTGGAAACTATATTAATGGGAAGAGTACATTGTTTACTGAAATGATAAAACAAGATGTTGAAATCGACCAAAAAGACACTGGGAATTCAACATTAATGTCAGAACCTGACAAAGCTTTGGAAGGCTTGCAGCGAAATTAGACAGGATTGACAATGTTTATCTTCAGATCTGTGCCCAAGTATGCTTATCTACGTGAAACTGTAATCACACGTTACTTCTGCAGTGTAATACTGGGGTAGAGAACTGACCCTACTCCTTTATAATTTTAGAAAAATGCCGTTGACGTTAGCTAGAATCGACATTGTTTACAGTCTTGTGTGTATAGAGAATGGGCATAAAGAACGTATCTCCAGTAAGAACAACATACCTGATGTGAGCTTGTAATTAAAATAGCCGCAGATTGCTGGAGCCAGCTCGGACGTAGCCAAAATTTATTGTGGCGTCGATAATTACGATGCCACAACGTAGGCGCACGCTCTAGTAAGGTGGCTCTACCAGAGAAGGCCAGCTACGCCAAACACATCGCCCTCTGGCCGACGCTGTGGCGATCAGGGAGAGCCGTCTTGATTTCGGCCCATTTCATCAAGAGCAGACGGCCTGGAAATGTCGCTTCCATTACCGAATGGGCTAGCTTGCTATTGACACTTGGTATTAGCTACGTTCCGTTAAGGTTTGGACAGCAACGAGTGTTTGTTAGTTTTGAGATTATAAAATGGCTCTGAGCACTACGGGACTTAACATCTGTGGTCATTAGTCCTCTAGAACTGAGAACTACTTAAACCTAACGAACCTAAGGACATCACACACATCCATGCCCGAGGCAGGATTCGAACCTGCGACCGGAGCGGTCACGCGGTTCCAGACTGAAGCGCCTAGACCGCACGGCCACACCGGCCGGCCTTTTAGATTATACAGAACAGTCATGCTAACTCCACAGGATTAGACACTGACTACGGCTTCACACCTACGTGCTCATCCTAGCCAAAGTTATGTATACATTTGATATTTACTTACGTTTTTGACTATATTAAAAGTGTTAAAGTTACATGCAGTACCGAAGTGCTTCACCTCTTCTACTCCTACTCGCTTCCTTCACTCTCGGCCTATATTACAGAAGCAGTTCACAGGAGCAGACCCACGCACCGCCTATCCAGGCGGGATACAAAATTTAATATAATACTTGTTGCAGTAAACAACGAAGTTTTATATACTCACATAAATGTAATGACTACGTAATTAAAAACGGGATTTTAATGCGTTTAGGCAACGGAAGCAACTTGCGTTTGGATTAAGAACATTCTTCTTCTTGAAAATTACAGTGTGAACTGGTTAGATCTGCAAGCTTTAAATGAGAAGTTTGCAAGTAGGGTGCCAGTAAAAGTGGACTACAGGCTACTGAACAGCCGCACCACCCCTGACTGCAAGAACTGGAGAGAACACAGAGACAGTTGATAAGAGTACAATTAGTTGAATAAATTCACTATGAGACGAAAGACATTGAGAAAAAATTAACATCTACTGTAGCAAATTCTGTACAGTTAAAAATTAAAAATTTGGAACAGTCACCTGTTTAAAGAAGGACCAATCTCTCACAGCTGCTATTATTTTTATTCACTGTGGTTGCAGTTTCGGTAATTTGACTTTAACCCAAGTGAACTCATGTCGCGGGTTGTACTGTACAAATCCTATTTTGGTTTTTTCGAATAATTAACCAGTATCTGCACTATATTTGTATTTTACCAATTTTTTCTCTGATATGTATTTCAGACAAGCAACTAATAAGGCTGTCGAATGCAAGATAAAGTATTCTAATCCAACCAATAATAGCAAATGCAGCTGAATGTTATTCAGGTATTAAGAAAATTTGTGATGTCTGTGGACCTCATTGTAAGTGAAATATTAGAACAAAACTGCAAGCGAATGTATAAAATATTGACAGCTGTAAGGGGTAACTGCTATGTTAAATAGCTTAATGAAGACTGTCTACCCGTTCTTTATCAAAGGAAACGGTAGCCTGTTGACCAGACCAGAGGAAGCAACTGATTAATTCTTAAAAAGGCCACACAGAGACTCATTTGCCGTTGTTTATCTGTGTTGCATTATGACAATGAGAAAATACATCTTTGCATCTCATATGAATTTAAACAAAATATTTCACTGTACAAATTCAATTACAAGAACTTGCAGTCTGTTATCTTGTTTTGAAAGGGTTTCTTTTATCCATAAACATATATGTTCAGTATCTGGTTAACTGTGATTAAACAAATCATTACTAGTAAACTACTGTTTATGCGAAATAGAATGATATCTCGTAAAAAGTTTTGTAGAGAAACTGACAAAATTGACATAATTTGACTTCAATATAACACTCGACTCCTCCTCGTAACGTAGGTAATGTGAAGAGTGTAAAGTAAAGTAGTAAACTTTCTTTAGATATGCATAGTTTCACGCAGTTTATGTGTACATTTACATTTTCATATGAATTTGATATCAGTTTGTAAGGGAATGTAGCTTTCAGATTTGTGGATTTACCATGATTTATATTCGTAGAGTTAATTCTTTTGGGCTCTGTGAAATAAGCCTTAACTACAAGTATATACGTGGTTTGATAATTGTTAGCAGGTATTTTGTAACTGCCGAATCGTTGTTTCCTGCTTTTTCGCGAATTGTAACGTAAAAGATGAAAGGCTTTTGGACACATCAACTTCATCTCAAAGCCAAACATTCTACAAGATGAGAGTGGTTTACCTGTACGAGGTTTACTTAAGCGATATTCATTTCCACCCAACGAGAGAGATACATTAAACGGTGTAGGCGTGATAATTTTACAATATTGGCAAAATTCCTTTGTGGCAAAACCGGGTTTCCAATTGAAATGCAGTAGTCCGTGAAATGGAACATGCTTTTCCATCTCTTTTTTCACGAACTAATTTACGTAGTCCATTCATTTTCAGTTCTCGGAATTTTCCAGATTACATCAACAACTGGGAATACAGTTTCATTACCTTTGCAGTTTACTATGAGGAGAACGCACACTGCACATTTGTAGAAACATGCACCGAAAGCGAAATGAACGTGAATGCCGACAGTATGTGTACACTCGTATTAATACAGTAATACCGCAAAGCGGAAAATGAGCTCTCAACACCCGAAAATTAGATTCACCATGGAATTTGAAGAAAACAACCGTATAGATTACTTAGATTTAACACTAATAAAGAAAAATGGGAAGCATGAATTTAGCATATTCAGAAAACCTACGTGTACAGATCTAGTTAGCAATGAGCGCTCTTGTCACCCACCGCGATACAAATGGGCATATTTTACTTCGATGGTATACAGGCTACTAAGATTGCCACTAAGCCAACACGAAGTAGAAAAGGAGTTAAGTATTTTAAAACAAGTGGCCGTAGCGAACGGATATACGTGCAAGCAGGTGATGAATATTTATAGGAAGTATTTTAAACATAGCTGCGCTGCAGCAATGGTTCCACGTAAATCAGACTAAGAACAGCCGACCAATTGCAAAGGATAAAGTAATCTTTACCTAGGTTTCAATAGATATAAATCTATCTTCTTCAGAAGACACCTGGGGACAATGAACATCGTAATATATATTAAGGTATGAAACATAAGTCAAGAATAAAGTTTAACATATATTAGGAAAATATTGTATTACAAGATGTGAGAAAGATTCTTGGTACTTACAATATTATAACAACATAAAGTGATATGTCCTTATCGTTTAGGCAGACATCTGCATAGTTACATTAATCATATAAAATATAGCCCTGACACCAGGGTTTGTCAAACAAATAAAATAGGTACATAGAAGTTGCAGAGCGCCTAAGCGACTGAGTAAAATCGGCCAGCGTAGTAGCACAGCGGCCAGGGCAGGTGGCGCTCATGTCGCGGACTATGTGCCGATAGGCGTACTGAAGTAACATTTGAAACATCAATTTTAAATGCGTTCTTAAATAGAGTGATAATAGATAAATTGGCAAGCATTTGACACTCCCGTTATGACATTGTGGGAGGTATAGGAACAATAACGTAGATACATACATCAAAAAGACAGGTGGCGCTTCCGCCGTGAGTTACATGCAGTGGTCTATATAGCCAAATTATAAAGTTATATTACCATATTAGTGAAGCCCATAGAACGTATATAAGTCAAACCATCAAGAACAATCAGTAATGGCTTTTAAGAAAATTACGAGAGCTGGTCTACAATCCAGTTACTACGTAATATAGAATAAGAGAAAATTACATGAGGGCCGCTGTAGTGGCAGCCATATATCGTGAAAAGAACACATTATATAAACGATAGTAAACTGGAGGATTTGAAAGTGCATATAGCTTCCTGAGGAAATAGACTACTGAGGTTACTAACAATAATGTTATATATTACACAGTATGGGTTTAAAGCCTTCGAAAAATTGTTTACAGGCAAGGTTCAACTGATCATTCAGAATATTGCCGTCTTTGAGCTCTAGATGTTTAAAAATAAATAGCTCTTCCCACAGATCTAGTCTCCGTCCTTTGACCTGTCTATGTAGGATAACCGTGTCTTCTAACTGTTTAGGCGTATGGCCAGTTAACAAGAGGTGTTCAGCAAAGGTAGAGTTGCGAATATTCGTTCCTTTTTTACCTAACAGATGTTCTTTATATCGTGTTTTCACAGCTCTGCCGGTTTGACCAATATAATAAGAGGGGCAGTTATTACAGGTTAGCTTGTAAATACCTGAATTAGAAAACCAATCGCTGGCAATCTCTACTGACTGTACAAGATTTCTTTTTAAACTGTTATCTGTAGAAAAGGAGACGTTACAGTTATATTTTTTATTCAGAAGACGTTTACTCCTATACGATAAGTTACCCAGGAAAGGGATCTCTTTAACACTTTCAACGGTTTGCATGAAAAAAATTTCCTTCACAAAAGAACTTCAAAATGATAAACGTGAACTTAATTTTCTCGATTTAACAATTTCTATAGAAGATAATTCCTTCCATTTTAATATCTTCCGCAAGGAAACATATTCTGATAATGTCATTCCTGCTGACTCAACCCATCCAAAAGCTCATAAATTGGCATTTTTTCATTCCGCCATTCACCGAATGGTAACCACTCCTTTATCACCTGCGGATCAAAAAAAGGAATTGAATGTCATCAAAGCCATTGCGGTTAATAATGGGTATAACCAGAATATGATCGATTACCTGCTCAATAAGAAAATCTCCCAAAAATGTTCGACTTTGAGAAATATTCTCCCCACGGATACCACAGAAACTAAAAAATTTATTTCCATCCCTTTCCTGGGTAACTTATCGTATAGGATTAAACGTCTTCTGAATAAAAAATATAACTGTAACGTCTCCTTTTCTACAGATAACAGTTTAAAAAGAAATCTTGTACAGTCAGTAGAGATTGCCAACGATTGGTTTTCTAATTCAGGTATTTACAAGCTAACCTGTAATAACTGCCCCTCTTATTATATTGGTCAAACCGGCAGAGCTGTGAAAACACGATATAAAGAACATCTGTTAGGTAAAAAAGGAACGAATATTCGCAACTCTACCTTTGCTGAACACCTCTTGTTAACTGGCCATACGCCTAAACAGTTAGAAGACACGGTTATCCTACATAGACAGGTCAAAGGACGGAGACTAGATCTGTGGGAAGAGCTATTTATTTTTAAACATCTAGAGCTCAAAGACGGCAATATTCTGAATGATCAGTTGAACCTTGCCTGTAAACAATTTTTCGAAGGCTTTAAACCCATACTGTGTAATATATAACATTATTGTTAGTAACCTCAGTAGTCTATTTCCTCAGGAAGATATATGCACTTTCAAATCCTCCAGTTTACTATCGTTTATATAATGTGTTCTTTTCACGATATATGGCTGCCACTACAGCGGCCCTCATGTAATTTTCTCTTATTCTATATTACGTAGTAACTGGATTGTAGACCAGCTCTCGTAATTTTCTTAAAAGCCATTACTGATTGTTCTTGATGGTTTGACTTATATACGTTCTATGGGCTTCACTAATATGGTAATATAACTTTATAATTTGGCTATATAGACCACTGCATGTAACTCACGGCGGAAGCGCCACCTGTCTTTTTGATGTATGTATCTACGTTATTGTTCCTATACCTCCCACAATGTCATAACGGGAGTGTCAAATGCTTGCCAATTTATCTATTATCACTCTATTTAAGAACGCATTTAAAATTGATGTTTCAAATGTTACTTCAGTACGCCTATCGGCACATAGTCCGCGACATGAGCGCCACCTGCCCTGGCCGCTGTGCTACTACGCTGGCCGATTTTACTCAGTCGCTTAGGCGCTCTGCAACTTCTATGTACCTATTTTATTTGTTTGACAAACCCTGGTGTCAGGGCTATATTTTATATGATTAATGTAACTATGCAGATGTCTGCCTAAACGATAAGGACATATCACTTTATGTTGTTATAATATTGTAAGTACCAAGAATCTTTCTCACATCTTGTAATACAATATTTTCCTAATATATGTTAAACTTTATTCTTGACTTATGTTTCATACCTTAATATATATTACGATGTTCATTGTCCCCAGGTGTCTTCTGAAGAAGATAGATTTATATCTATTGAAACCTAGGTAAAGATTACTTTATCCTTTGCAATTGGTCGGCTGTTCTTAGTCTGATTTATAGGAAGATAAAGAAGAGGCAAATGGAACAAACAGAAGGAAGTCAAGTAGCAGTTAAGAGGAACAACAAGAAAAAATATGTAGCTCTCACTTACAATGGAAGAATTGCAGACAAAATTGAAAGATGCTTTTGTAAATCCGACGTTAAAATAGGGTTCCGAACAAATAGCACGTTAAAATTGAAGCTCCGGCATAGAATATGTAATAGTAGGAATAAATTTCAGGATTCAGGTGTATATAAAATCAAATGTAATGACTGCTGTAAACAATATATAGGGCAGACTGGTAGGAACTTTGAAACCAGATTCAGGGAGCACACCTACTCTCAAAACAAAACAGCTTTTGAGGCGCATATGGCTGCGACAAAGCACTCAGTCACGAATATTGAAAACAACTTAGACATCCTGCATAGAGCTCATAAGGGACGGTTTCTTAACATTTTAGAAGAGATCGAAATATACACCCACAAAAATAAAGATCCGGATTTAATCCTCAACGAACAAAGCGAATTCAATCATAACGCCTATTTTAGCATTTATGACGACCTACTAAGATGACAACTGTTGCGTATGGAGATCCAGATGAGAGATGGTGTGCGGTGGAGAAGCCGGAAGACGCGTGCAACGCCTGGCGTCGTTGACGGGGACCTCCTGTGCGGCCCTCTTGCCCGCGGCGATGGACAGCAGACGACTGAGCAGACCGCGGCACAACAGCAAAATGGCGGGAACCACGGAAGCAGACCGTAGAAGAAAACAAGTTCACACCAGCACCATAGATATATAAATCGCCCTATGCCTTTTAGATCGTATAAAAATGATAATTTTACTGTTTTTAATCCTGACAAGTACAGATTTTAGCTTTGACATCTACATATTTTAATTAAATATTTTTAATATAAAAAAGATCTACTGAATACAGTATGTGCAAATGGAATGTAACAAATGTACCAGACACCACCTGTCGGTAATAGTGTTATAATTAATATAAGTGACGGGCACTCTGCCAACCAATTTTATGTGACGTAGCATGTGAAAGTTGCTGGATTTGGACGGGTTATTCCTGTAACTGAAATATCAGGTACGTTCTGGTACATTTGATGTTGATTAGGTAGGATGAAAAAGATTTGCTTTCGTGAAGTAGTAAATTAGTATAATTATTTTTACAGATCTGAAGATGGTTCTGAATGAACCGAAACCGGTCATATGAATAATAAAAAAATTTGCAATCAAGACGGATTTTAAGTAACATTATAAAATTACTGATTGCTGTTGTCCCATAAGACATTATGTCTGTTTTTGCAAAACATACATGTAAGATATCAGGAAACAGAGAAAATTATTGTGGTCAGTTTGCGCCCTCTTATTAAAATAGCGAAACAGTACTGAACGTGTTATGAACAAAGTTCACGTTACATATAAATGCCTGATCTTAAAATGTCATAAAAAGTATGTAAAATTATAAGTACATACGAAGTACTATAGTAACCTCTGAATACTCGTCTATTATGAGGATTAGGTAACGAAATATTTCTTTATAAAATATATGTGTTTATCTTACTGATATTAAGGATGGAGCCTAGCTGTAATATGTAATGCACCTTCTTTTTTTAAATTAAGTATACACAATATTTTTAAAATCGGACTATACCGCTTCTGGCAATCGTGATTGAGGTTTTCCGTGAGCTCCCTAATTTGTTTGATGCAAATACCGGGATGGTTCCTTTGCAAGGACACAGCCGATTTCCTTCACCATCCTTCCCTAATCCGATGAGACCTGACTTGGCTGTTTCGTGCTCTCCCCCCAAATGAACCAACCAACCAGTCGGTACTGTACGAGGCAGATATGCTATAAAAGACAGCAGCGATCTGTATTTCATATCAGAACTATCTATAGAGTCAAGATACGGGCTAATATTCGTTTACTAAAACATGAGAATGTAACTGTACTTCTTATTCTTTTTCCCTGGGCGCTAGATCTCTTCTATAGTGTCTTCTTTCTTAGAGCGGCAGAGTGTAGTAATCCTGTAAGTGTCTGCCCGTGTACGTATTTTTTGCTTGCTTTAAATAATATTTAACTAGTGTCTGTGACCTACTATACTGTTATCTTTTGTAGACTACTTCCCTTGCCTCGAATTCTGGTATGTATACGTGTCGATTCATTATTTTTTAGAATATTCAACGGGTGGAACAGCAACGTTGGCAACGAATTTTTGGGAGACGTAATGACCGATGTGTCTTTGAACGAAGTACAAATTGAGATACGTTACCGGTCACTTAAAGTATCGTGGAATACGTTTTGTGCAAGCTGTGCTGAGGATGCATCGGCCATTGGTCTTCAAACAATGACGTTGTCGATCTTCAATATCTGTCAGACACAGGACCCACGGTAATATGTTAACCGCTGGTGGCAGAAAGAAAGGACAGGTTTTCTCATACAGCACTCTATACTGGACTTAAAGTACTTTCATCGTGAAGTTCGAACCCCGTACAACACAAAATTCACCTGCAAAGTGACTCTGCTATTGTTACATACATGTCATTTATTTCAGTTCGGTTGTATCGCCCCTCTCTAAACTTTAATATTTTTTTGTGAGATCTAAAATATAAAAAACCTCTCTCACACCGGCCTGATTTAGCTTCACTGATCAGGATACTGTAAACATGCGTATATTAAGGGAATTTTCATTCACAAAGTAGGCTTATCACATTCACACAGTTCAATACTGCTCTATCCTGATTAAACTGAGCTTAACCTAAATTCCATAAGGCAGTGAAGCAATTTCGAAGTCTCGGTGCGACGAAAATTGTCAGTCGATCTCCTGAAAACATTTGTAACAATTATTAACTTTCGGTGATCACGTGGGGAAGACCGGAGATCTGCTGGTAAGACCGTGTTAGCCTATTTATTCGAAGTAATAAACTGGATATCTTGAGCATACAAAACGGCAGGTTCGTCCACTGTAAATCAGACGTTCCCCACTGATCCCATGCAACACAGCGTAGTAAGCAGACACTGTCAATAGTAATCAGTTAAATAATACGCGAACACATTTACTTTAGTTTAGTTCATGTATTAAATTCCTTCTCATACAGAATCTCATCAAGATGGTGACTAGCTCAACAATACATACATATACATCCTCCTTCTTTCACGGCTAATCGGCAAGATCTCTATCATCCTTTTCCTAAGAGAAAACATAGATAGCAGAGAAGCTATTCCGTGGAGTAAATGGACGCTCCAAGGAATGATATGGCTTGAAACTACTTTGCTTTGATAATCATCGTATATTAAAGTTTAGGAATCGGTAAGATAAGAAGAGATATTTCGAGATATGTACTGAGTTATATAATTTATAAAATATCTGAAAATATCGCGGAGAGACCGCTGCAAGAGACATTACATCGCCCCTCGTAGCGAAGAAAGTTGATATGTATTCAGTTTGCGAGCTAACTATTGGCTTAGCTAACTCGTTAGAATTTGTGGAACATACGTTCCTATAAATTTTAAGAAGTTAGTAAGATTTTTTGATGACAAGAATTGAAAGAGATTTGGTATAGCTAACACCGATCTTCGTTACCTAGATACCTAGTTGTTGTTTTCACGTGTACTAGGGCATACCCGCATCCCACGTACACAACCAGGGAAGATGGACTTAACATAGTTGTTAATCAGGTCTACCCATTCAGGAACTGGCCTTCACAGGGAATCCCCTGAAAACCTGGAGGCCCAGACCCCAACCAGGTATCACAGATGATAAGAAAGACAGAATAATTTATAAATTTGAGAGATATTCTAGAATTCATAGGAAAGATAAAATGTGCCTCATAGCCAAAAAAAAAAAAATCTTTACACATGCAAATTTTTACAATCTTCTGAAAAATTTTCTTCATCGATGTCTTGCTGAACTGCGGTGAAACTGATCGAACAGGAACATGGGACACGGCACGGAGGACAGGCGTCGCATTGGCGTACCGGACAGGAGACGTAACGGATTTGAGAGACCAGAAGGAACATCAGGAACAGGTACTCAGGATTGTGGCATGAAACAATCGAAATTTGTCTAAGGAATAGTCAACTATTAAAGATTCCTGGAAGAGAAGGGATAGTCGAATTTCTCCAGATTCATTTTGAACTCAAATATGGACCTGATCCATCCAATCTTCCATCTGAGGAATGGGAAAATCCATTGGTCTTATACTTTGCACACCTAGGTGTCTTAACCGATACTGTAGTTGCACAATATCACAACTCCAGATCGGAAAACAATTTTTGAAAACATGGATAATTTAATCCATCTTCTTGAGTAAGCCTAAAGGTTCTAACCCTGTTTTTTTTTTTTTTTTTGTTGGCTTTTTCTGGTGGAAGTAGATCTAAGTAGATCTGAATCTTTCCTAGTTTGGTTTCAAGTACGAATGTGGATAGCATGTCAGAATATTAAAAACTTTATTATTTGAGACAATTTAAAAAAAATTATATCTTATTCATACATGATTACAATGAAATTTTGCAGAAAGAGAACGTTTAATTAAGTCTTGCAGCATGACCTTTCCAGCTGAAATTAATCTTTGTTAGTACTGACTGACGATCAAATTTTTCTCTTTTATACTCCGATTGCCGCATTTTGTCATGAACACATATGAATGCAGTATAACAATAAACAAATCCAATTGGAAAATGGCACATTATTATAAATTCAATGAAGAACTTTCTTATTAACTCTAATTTTATAAACATCCACTAAGCTAGTGAATTAAATTCTCTTGAATAGAATTTAGCTCGCGCAAAAAAATAAATAAATAAATAAAAAAATAAAAATATATAAAAAAATAAAAAAAGCAAACCAGCGAGCCTTTATGTCTGTGGACAGTTGTAATCGATTCTAATTTTCTAACGCGGTTCATTTGTTCTCCTGTGAACTGTCAGTTTACAAACACTAACTTCACACGCAAGCGCCGTATTCGATCACATACACTCCTGGAAATGGAAAAAAGAACACATTGACACCGGTGTGTCAGACTCACCATACTTGCTCCGGACACTGCGAGAGGGCTGTACAAGCAATGATCACACGCACGGCACAGCGGGCACACCAGGAACCGCGGTGTTGGCCGTCGAATGGCGCTAGCTGCGCAGCATTTGTGCACCGCCGCCGTCAGTGTCAGCCAGTTTGCCGTGGCATACGGAGCTCCATCGCAGTCTTTAACACTGGTAGCATGCCGCGACAGCGTGGACGTGAACCGTATGTGCAGTTGACGGACTTTGAGCGAGGGCGTATAGTGGGCATGCGGGAGGCCGGGTGGACGTACCGCCGAATTGCTCAACACGTGGGGCGTGAGGTCTCCACAGTACATCGATGTTGTCGCCAGTGGTCGGCGGAAGGTGAACGTGCCCGTCGACCTGGGAGCGGACCGCAGCGACGCACGGATGCACGCCAAGACCGTAGAATCCTACGCAGTGCCGTAGGGGACCGCACCGCCACTTCCCAGCAAATTAGGGACACTGTTGCTCCTGGGGTATCGGCGAGGACCATTCGCAACCGTCTCCATGATGCTGGGCTACGGTCCCGCACACCGTTAGGCCGTCTTCCGCTCACGCCCCAACATCGTGCAGCCCGCCTCCAGTGGTGTCGCGACAGGCGTGAATGGAGGGACGAATGGAGACGTGTCGTCTTCAGCGATGAGAGTCGCTTCTGCCTTGGTGCCAATGATGGTCGTATGCGTGTTTGGCGCCGTGCAGGTGAGCGCCACAGTCAGGACTGCATACGACCGAGGCACACAGGGCCAACACCCTGCATCATGGTGTGGGGAGCGATCTCCTACACTGGCCGTACACCACTGGTGATCGTCGAGGGGACACTGAATAGTGCACGGTACATCCAAACCGTCATCGAACCCATCGTTCTACCATTCCTAGACCGGCAAGGGAACTTGCTGTTCCAACAGGACAATGCACGTCCGCATGTATCCCGTGCCACCCAACGTGCTCTAGAAGGTGTAAGTCAACTACCCTGGCCAGCAAGATCTCCGGATCTGTCTCTCATTGAGCATGTTTGGGACTGGATGAAGCGTCGTCTCACGCGGTCTGCACGTCCAGCACGAACGCTGGTCCAACTGAGGCGCCAGGTGGAAATGGCATGGCAAGCCGTTCCACAGGACTACATCCAGCATCTCTACGATCGTCTCCATGGGAGAATAGCAGCCTGCATTGCTGCGAAAGGTGGATATACACTGTACTAGTGCCGACATTGTGCATGCTCTGTTGCCTGTGTCTATGTGCCTGTGGTTCTGTCAGTGTGGTCATGTGATGTATCTGACCCCAGGAATGTGTCAATAAAGTTTCCCCTTCCTGGGACAATGAATTCACGGTGTTCTTATTTCAGTTTCCAGGAGTGTAGTTTCCGTAAACTTATTGTCAGTGGAGATTAACACTCCCTGAATGTATATTATTTCACACGCACAAGCTTCTTTGGTGATCATCGCGTAGACAGATAACCCGTAAGTTTTCACAGCAGCAATAGCTACAGTTCCACTTACATTTCTAAATATTCCTATACTAACACAGAAGTAATCGCTTACTGTTCATTAAACTATCACAGGTGCTTGGCATGCTGTCATTTAACCTATCACAGTAGCTGAGGCATACTGTCCTTCGCACTTCCATTTTTTTTCAACACCCAAATACTTCATACAGACTTTTCATTTAAGGTGAAACACTTTCCTTAAAAGTACCTCTTTAGGTCTACATGGGGAAATAATCCTTTTATTCTTCCAGAATCCGGATATGCTAATAAATACGCACCAGGATTCGGTATATCAACTATTATATATGGACCTGTATAAATTGGATTCCATTTTCCGATGGCCTTCTTCAACCTTGATGACTTGATGTGTCTTCTTAAAAGAATTTTCTGTCCGATATTGAAAGTCTGAATCCGTTTGATGTTTCTGTCATGGATTTCCTTTCGCTGTCTTGCTTTCTCCGTAATATTAATGAGAGCATTGCGAATTTTTTCTTCCCATGACATTTTGGTGTCCTCGAGTTTAGGCAAGTTATCTACCCAAAAGTTTCTTTCGTTTTTTCTGAACATCAGTTCATTCGGGGTAAAGTTTGTAGAACTATGTGGTAAAATTTTATGAATCTGCTCAAACTCGGTCAAATAGTTTGTCAAGGTAGTTTGTTTATCATGACAGTACGTTCTCATGAATCTGCTTAGTTCTCGGAAACCCCGTTCAATTAAATTCCCTTGTGGATGGTAGCAAAATGTAAATATCTGTTTTATTCCTAGTTGTGATACTAATTTTCTCCATAAATATCCAATAAATATCTTCGCATTGTCAGAGATTATAGACTTGGGAATCCCTGCATGAGGAATGTAGTCACTTACAAACTTTACTGCGGCAGCTCTTGCAGTTGCTGATTTTATAGGATATAGTTTAACATATTTTGTAAACACATCACAGAATCCAATAATGTACTTAACACCACCTCTGGCTCTAGGAAGTGGTCCACAAATATCACATGATATAAGTGACCTTGGTGCTTCAGGTATTAATGAGTGAAGCGCAATTCTATTTCCCTTGTTGTCCGGCTTAACCTTTTGACAGAGAACACATTTCTGTATGACTTTGTGCACTTTTCGCCTCATATTTGGGAAGTAACAGGAATATCTAATCTTATTAGCACACTTCACCACACCAACATGACCCCAGGTCAAATGTGTAAAACAAATTAACCGTTCTTCATATTCTTCGGGTATGCAGACACACCACTTTGGATTCTCAGTCTTCCCAGATTTAAAAAATAAAATATTATTCACAAGCCGGCAGTATTCCAAATTGACCGTAGGATTTTGTTGATTGAATTGTCGTATTACAGCACTCTATGGCCGATGCTTCTTCTGAAGCTGAGCCATTGTCTTACATAAATGAATATAATATAACTTGTAATTATTTTCTTGAAGAAGAAGCACTGGTAATTCTGCCTTATTATTTACATCCATTTCAGGTGTTATTCCTTCTGGAGATCTTGACAACGCGTCAGCTATAATATTTTCTTTTCCGGCTACATGAATAATTTGAAACTGATATTCTTGCAGCGTCAGCGTCCACCTTGACAAGCGAGGATGCAGCAACTTACAAGTTTGTAAAAAGGCTAGTGATTGGTGGTCACAATCAACGGTTATCCTTGAGCCATATACATAATAATTAAACCTTTTCAAAGACCAAATAACTGCTAAAGCTACCAACTCCGTAGTGGTATATGCTCTTTCACAGGTGGATAAAACTCTGCTAGCAAATGCAATTGGACAAAAGGTTTTTACACCATCGATGTACCTAATTTGAAATAACCAAGATCCTAATCCCACATCTGATGAATCAGTGGCTAATCAGAATCCGACATTCATATCAGGGTGGTATAATAACGGAGCATTTATCAGTTGATCCTTAATTTCACAAAAAGTTTTTTCACAATCATTAGCCCATTGCCATGGTACATCTTTCCTCAGGAGCCGGTTTAGTGCTTCAGAGTTCATTGCTTGAGTTTTAATAAATCGACGAAAAAATGAAGCCAAGCCTATAAAGCCTTTCAGTTGTCTTCTGTTTCTTGGAGTAGGAAATTTTTTTATCGCACTAATCTTTGCTTCTGTTGGAAGAATGCCTTTTGCATTAATCATATGTCCTAAGAATTTAATTCTCTGTAGAGAAAATTGGGATTTTTTTAGATTTGCAGTTATGCCAGTTTGTTTGAACACAGCAAAAATCCTCATAAGTTGTACATGTTCCTCCCAAGCTTTAGAGGCAATTAATAGATCGGCCACAAAAATTCTTATTCGAATACGTAGTTCTGGTCCAAGGGCATAGTCCAACGCAGAAATAAAAACTCCAGAGCTGATATTGAGACCAAACGGAACGACCTTGAACTGATAGCTTCTCCCTCCATATATAAGAGCAGCACATTTTCTTGAGTCCTTGTCTAACTGGACTTGCCAGAACGAACTTCTCAAATCAATACTGGTTGAATAGGGTACATCTTGAAATTTCTGTATTAACTCATCGATGTTCTCCGGATGTGTGCGCACAGGTACTATAATTTTGTTGATTTCCCTTGCATCTAATATCAATCGAACTTTTCCTCCTGGCTTTGGTACAACAGTCAACGGTTCAATAAGATTCCAGTTTAACATTTTTTGTATCTCTTCCTGAACTGGTTGTTTTAATCGCCAGGGAATGGGATTGTGTGTGCGGCAAAATGTCTTATGGGGCTTAATCTGTAACGTACAAATATATCCTCTAATAATTCCGGGCTTATCATCGAAAACTGGCTCATATTCTGTCAATATATTGAATAATTGTTCCCTCTGACTATGCGTTAGGCAATCTCACTCAGCAATCTTCTGTTCGACTGTTTGTCTGAAATCCTCTACTTGAATTGACTTGATCGGTAGTCGGTACATATTATTAGTTTCAGCACAAATCAACTGCACAGCAGCGCCACGGAAATATCGCTCATACACTGCCTCCATTCTCAGTAAGATCAGTGTAACAAATTGATCTTCGATTTTAAAATGCACCTTTCCTTCTACCAAGTCCAACTTGCAATTGCAGGCTTGCAAAGTTCCAATGCCAACAATACAATCTACTAACAACTTTTCCACTACAAGGAATGTGCATTGTTTAGCTACATTTCCCAATTTTATCTCTATAAGCGTTTGTATCTTGACGTTCCGGGATTTTGCTCTTACTGCACCTATAACTCGACAATTTTGTACTGGTAGGACAGGGATTTTCTTAATTTTACTAATTCTGCGAAACAAAGATCCGGATACTACGTCTGTAGATGAAGCTGTGTCCAATACAACATTGGTTAAAATTCCTCCCACTTCTGTGATGATCTCAGACACAGGAACCCTTTTATCTTCGACTACACAGGCCTCTAAGTCTCTCGTCAATTCATCTGTCATTAATTCGCCTTCATTATATTTCAACATTGCCACGGAATTAATTTCGTTTAAAACAGGTTTGCCCCTTTACGGAGCATAAAGCAGCCCACTTCAGTTTAAATGTCGATTATTATTTCCTCTTGAATCATCTACTACTTCTGTTATGATTGGTTGTTGTTGATGACTGGTTGTGTTATTTGCTTCAAATGGAGGGTCAGAATTTCTGTACGAATTATTATTGTTTGAAAGCTGCTGGTTCTGATAATCTCTTGCATATCCAAACATTGGGTTGTATCTGTGACCTGTTCGATTGTCTCTGAATCTGTCCCTCACAGCACTGTTATTGAAATTTCCATTACCGTTGCAGTTGTCTCCACTGAATCTCTGACTATTCCTAGTATAATAATTATTAAATCCGTTTCCGTTCCGGTTTGCGTTTGGCGCCTCAATCGCTCTCCTCTGCACAACCGGTTGTCTTGGTCGATGTTCATCTTCCTCGATCATATCAATAGTGTCAAGCGTAGTCATGAAAGAGTCAAGGTCATGCTCATTAATGTACAGCATTCTATTTCTGATGCTGGCCGGAAGTCGAGATTTTAATATGCCAATCACGTCTTGTAGAGGCATAAGCTTATCCCAATACCGCGATTTGTTTATATATTTCTCAAAGTATTTCTCTAACGACCCACGTGAAAAGGAAAAAGGTTCTGGGTATAATACCTCCTGCCTTAAACGTTCTTGTACTCTATCGGACCAGCATTTGGTTAAAAATGTTCGTTCAAAATCTTCATATGTGTCCCAAGTTGATATCATATCAGATGCCCATACAGCTCCTGACCCCTGAATATAACCGGTCATGAAACTAACCTTTTGCCACTCACTCCAATTTTTTGGCAATACTCCCCTAAAACTTCTTATAAACACTACGGGATGAACATTTTTCTTGTCTGGGTTGTAGATCTGGAATTGACGTTGTTTCAGCATTTGCTCCTCAGTATTGCTTTCACAATTACAGTTATTATGACTACCCTCATAGTGTTGTGATTGATGCTGACTGCAAAAACGAACGTGTGCATTAATGTACTTGATCGGTTAAATAATGTAGCTTCATTGATACATCTTGTTATGGGTTCATTTCCTTGCGTGGAACACAAATCTTCTCGAGATAGATTTAAAGATCTCTCAATGTTTTCTTTCCATTGCATAAGTTCTTCGCCTAGTTGTTCTCTGGCTTCTCGCAAACCTTCATTAAATAAATTTTCTTCAGAGCTCTCGGTCATAGATTGAATAGCTGTTCTGACCGTTTGTTCAATATTGTCTGAACAAATGCTTTGCCTTTCCAAACTTAACTGTGAGAATTTTCCCGCGAGAATGTTTACCTTATGATCAACCTTGTCTTGTCTCTCCTTTATGATATTTATGGATTTATCCAAATTTTGGATGTCCTTCGGAATTTTGTGATTGTCTCAAATCTTGCATATCTACTGACATCCCATTTACTTGTTGCTTTAATTCATCTTGAACTTCAACTAATACCGGAATTACCGCCATAGAACATTGCATCTGTTCTTGTGCTTGAACTATCTGTGGGATTGACTCGACCTGCTCTTTAATAGTATCAAGCTTAGTAGCAACATACTCGGTTAGCTCTAGGCGTAACTTCTTCGCATTTTCATTACACTGCTGAGTGACTTGCTCAATTTGAGCAGCTAATTTTAATTCTGTCTTTTCATTCTCAATTTTCAATTCTTCCGCAGTTTTATTTAATTTATCATCAAGTTTCTGAAAACTCTCTACTAATTTATTATTTAATTCTGATTGATTAGCTTCTAATTGCTCATTCAACTTTGTTTGATTAGCTAGTAATTGCTCCTGGACTTTCACTTGATTGGCTGCTAATTGTTCCACTTTCACTTGATTGGCTGCTAATTATTCATTCATTTCCCTTTTAGTCTCTATTTGCGCTTTAGTTAATTCCATTTTAGTCTCTATTTGCGCTTTAGTTAAGTCTGTTACATTTTTGGCTAACAGTGTTAACTGCTGCGTGATTACAGTGAGTGGGTTTATTTCGTCCTGCTCAGATGACATCGAAACACTTAAGCTTTGTTGTGGGGCGTGATTAATGCTGCCGCTAGACACTACTTCAGTTAAGCTAGCTTCTAATGTTTCACTAACCTCAGCAACAGCTGAGGGCTGTTGTGATTCACTCTGCTGTTGCATTGCCATTTTATAAGCCGCCCTAGTAAGAACCATTAATACACAGAACAACAAATATATGAAGTCACTCGCATCTGAGTTAATAATGCCACTGACCTAAACTTTACATAATACTCTTTTATAATAAACATTTCCTATCTAAAGTTCAACCCAACAGTCGATCAATCAATCTGATTCAAACCGATAGACATTTAAATAGTTACTCTAAATTTCTATCTATAAAAATTTAATTGTATATTGTCTGGCCTGAACGACGTTCTCGTAGATTGTGGCGAAATTGTGACTTCTTGAGCGGGCCTCGTCTTCTTTCCTCTCGTGCACATGCAACATAAAATTCACACAATGTTTAAGTAGTACTCAAAAATGTGTCCTGTCACGGTCGCCAAATTTAATATTTTTTTTCGTGGGATCTAAAATTTAAAAAACCTCTCTCACACCGGCCTCATTTAGCTTCACTGATCAGGATACTGAAAACATGCGTATATTAAGGGAATTTTCATTCACAAAGCAGGCTTATCACATTCACACAGTTCAATACTGTTCTATCCTGATTAAATTGAGCTTAACTTAAATTCCATAAGGCAGTGAAGCAATTTCGAAGTCTCGGTGCGACGAAAATTGTCAGTCGGTCTCCTGAAAACATTTGTAATAATTATTAACTTTCGGTGATCACGTGGGGAAGACCGGAGATCTGCTGGTAAGACCGTGTTAGCCTATTTATTTGAAGTAATAAAACTGGATATCTTGAGCATACAAAACGGCAGGTTCGTCCAGTGTAAATCACACGATCCCCACTGATCCCGTGCAACACAGCGTAGTAAGCATACACTGTCAATAATAATCAGTTAAATAATCCGCGAACACACTTACTTTAGTTTAGTTCATGTATTAAATTCCTTCTCATACAGAATCTCATCAAGATAGAGACTAGCTCAACAATACATACATATAAATCCTCCTTCTTTCACGGCTAATCGGCAAGATCTCTATCATTCTTTTCCTAAGAGAAAACATAGATAGCAGAGAAGCTATTCCGTGGAGTAAATGGACGCTCCAAGGAATGATATGGCTTGAAACTACTTTGCATTGATAATCATCGTATATTAAAGTTTAGGAATCGGTAAGATAAGAAGAGATATTTCGAGATATGTACTGAGTTATATAATTTATAAAATTTCTGAATATATCGCGGAGAGACCGCTACAAGAGACATTACAAAACTTCTACTACTTCAGAGAAAGCGAGGGAATGTAACACTTCTTTTAATACCCAGTGAGGAGTGACGAAATAATATTTTATACGTGTATTGTAAATAATAATATTTCTGTTTCACGTGATTTGTTCAAAAACATAACTGTAACATGTAAAACTGTCAATGCACGTCATCATTCAGTTATTTATACAAAAGATTAGCCACAATGCTGACTACTGGCGATACTGAATTAGATGCCATGGTATCTGATCATTATACTGAGTTGGGTGGGCGTTAACTGCATGTGATACTGAATTAACGAACTAAATTGATAACATGGTGAAAGAAGAGTGTGTAAAGATGGACGTAGAATTCGTTCGTATTGCTGAATTCAAGCTGCTGAGATGAAGGAAATTTTTTCCACGATCGCAAAATAACAATCCTGTAGAATGAACAGAAAGTTCGACGGCGTCGATAAGGTCATTAATAATCAAATAACTACAAATCTTGAAGCAATCAAAACAGAAATGTCAAGTCTAACGGAGGCATTCCGCAAAATGATGGATACAGTAACAAGCTGTCTAAGGATGTTCAGGCACTAAGATTCTCAGACCACAACTGAAAGTTAACATGTCCTAGTTGACACTGCAACCTAGCGATCTGACACTTGAGCGGGGGCAGACACGGACAAAACCTCACTGCTCAAGGAGCACAGTTTATAAAAGCCTCTAACGACGGGATTTCTGAAAAGAATAGCGATGTCTTAGAGAAGATAAAAAAAAGCCCTGTGCAACGGTGCAGTCCGTTGGTGAGGATACTATGTCAGGATCTTCGGCGGAGGCATTCGCAATGAGCTCGCTCCTTTAAGACAAATGCTGACGAATGACTTGCCTGACTGGAGTGATAACGTCACTGCAGAAATCAGTTACCTGAAGCGAGAAGCAGAAATGACTAAAAGTTCGCTGCGTGAGACGACGTATCCGCCTGCGCGCACGAACGAAAATTACTTAATAGTTAGTCGATGGAGTCAAACATTTATGCGGCATCGGCTGTTTCAGCTCCTTAGGCCCGAAAAGAAATACACCCATCCTGTCGTATTCATTCAGAGTTTTAGAGGATTTTTTCCTGAATTTTTGAATGAACACCAACAGATTCTACTTTTAGTAGCTTACATGCAAGAGGAATCCACCCTGTGAGCCGCGGAAAAATTCGAAATTTGTTTCCCTCTTATCAGTTTGAACAGGTGTTCCTTACAAAATATTCGTCAGCCGTGTTCAAGCTCGCCTAAGGAGTGAGACTTATGAGCCAAAGCAAGGAATACTCAGAAGTATTTCCAGAGATACCTCAGTAAACGCGATGTTGGGGCATCGTGAAACACATGTGGATGTTATCGGACTATTGAAAAGTAAATTACGAATCAGTATTCTGTGATAGCTGACACAAGCTTTAGCGTTGCTCTTGGGAGGTGAAAAGAAAAAGAATTGTTATTTTATATTTTTTTGAAAAAATGTCGAAAAAGTGAATATTTTGGTAGGCCACTTGGCAACAGAATCAGGGATTGATTACGCTATTACAACATACGTTGAGAATTAAATACCTGAATAAGAGCAGCAGATTGATTTATTTGAGATCGTTCGGAAGAAACATTATCATTTCTGTGCATTTTTATAGTCGCGATGTATTCATTTCCGGAACAACACTAAGGGACCAGAAGATTTATAGACTTTAAAAGAAATGCAACACTACACAATTAAAAAAAGGTGATTCAGAAATAATATAAAACGATAATGTTCCTTCTACCTCACGCTGCGTTCGGCCCATCAGCATGATCGTAATTTCTGGTGATGAACTAACACAAAATAATTAACATTCAAGTAAATGAGGAGGTGTAAATCATCAAGGCTAATTTACTAAAATAAGTACACTTATCTTTAACCCATGTTTTTTTAATGCTATGTACCTTTTCATATTAAATTACAATAGATGACCATTGTGGTTAAATACTTTATACATAACAGTCAAAATGTTCTCTTGATGCTATCTGTTCGTAATTAATTACAAGAAACTACATGTTTTCTGATTGGAAAAATGACAATTCGCACATTCACTCAATATTTTCACATAAAATATAAAATACCGTTGCGGAACGCAGCAAGTCCGCGTCCGCCTTTCATGGAATACAAACAGTAAAAGGTGAGGCTCCCAATGCCTCATTTGTCTTCAAACAACAGAATTCTTTTTTATATCATTAATCGATACATGTACATAGAGATTTACAGGCACCGCGCAAGAACGACAAAGATAAAGAATAACAGATTCTGTCGCTGCTATGCGAATGTTCATTTCTTTTACTTTACAATTGTTCGATAACTTTAGGCCATCAGGCGTTTTCTATTGAACGTATATTAATGTTTCTTAGGCGAAAATTACTAATATTACAAAGCACAAGAGTATAGAAAACTTCCCGTTCGTGATGGATTTGTTAGATTTAATTCAGGAGGACGCTAAGTATAGCAGCAGCCACAGTAGCGCAGCGTCACAGGTTCCGCGAACCACTCCAACAGCGGGTGAGTATCTTTGGTTGTGTCAACGGCATCCTGCATTCAGGTACACCTGAAAGTGTAAACAGAGCCGAACAGATGCAAAACGAAATAGAAAGTAATCACAACCGATATAACCCTGGTTACAAAATGACTACACACTTTCTGAAAACAGGATACTCCTCTTAACGGTAAACAGTGGTGGTCTGATTCTCACGGGCTGCTGTCAATGCAGAATATATATAATAGCCGAAATCAGTCGATGACAAATTCGAGACCACCCCCTGGTTCGTCTTAGTCCAACCAGAAGCCATTACGGGTAGCTGAGGACGAAAAGACGGACCCTCAGCCTCAAATAAGACGACGGACTAAGGGCTGTCTCGTCGCACTCCCTGATAGTGACCGCAGGATGGGTGGACGCAATTAATAGAAACTACCAATAAACATGCTACATTATAACGACGATACCGACATACGAAAATGTTGCCATGATGCCACATTGTAAAAAGAGCAGGGGCAGGACCAAGTTCTGTGTGCAGTCCACGGTATTTTCGGAGGAATGCCGACTGCCATAGTGACTGATCATGAACGTTTTTGGTAGCCGTTTACTAGAAAAAAACTGGTGAAACGACCAAGATTCCGACAGTGTCAGTACGAAATTTTGTGGCGATGGGACCTATTTGAGCCCATGCACAAAGCGTAGAGGAGCAGGCACAGGTAGTGTAGAATTCAAAAACAGAGCAAAAGAACGTATTTTTCTCATAGTGAAAGGGTTATCTATGCCGTGCTTGTTAGCATGGAATTCCTGCGACCTGCCCGCATCTCGTGGTCGTGCGGTAGCGTTCTCGCTTCCCACGCCCGGGTTCCCGGGTTCGATTCCCGGCGGGGTCAGGGATTTTCTCTGCCTCGTGATGGCTGGGTGTTGTGTGCTGTCCATAGGTTAGTTAGGTTTAAGTAGTTCTAAGTTCTAGGGGACTGTTGACCATAGATGTTAAGTGCCATAGTGCTCAGAGCCATTTGCAATTCCTGCGACCAGGGAACATGAAGATCGACCTCCAAAGCGAAAGACATTTTTGAGGCACGGTAGGAGACGTGATGATTTTAGATATGAATCATGCTAAGGATCGTCATGGCAGTTTTCGCCAGAATCTTGAAATGAGGGTAGTTAGTAGTAGGGTAGTGTAGAGTATTGCTGTGGATGTAGATGTAATGAGTCTCGTGCGCTCGAATGAGACAGGTTCAGTCTCAATAGAATTTTTTCCTTCTATTCTTTTAGTGAGTCTTCAGTCTTCTACTGATTTGATATGGCCCGCAACGAATTCATTCCCTGTGCCATCCTCTTCTTCTCAGAGTAGCACATTCTACATATGTCCTCAATTATTTGCTGGAATTATTCCAATATCGCTCTTCCTCTACAGTTATTACCCTCTACAGCTCCAGCTAGTATCATTGAAGTTACTCCCTGTGTCTTAACAGATGCCCTATCATACTCTTTCTTCTTCTTGTCACTGTTTTCCATACATTCGTCTCCTTTCCGTTTTTGCGCAGAACCTCCTCATTCCTTACCTTACCAGTCCACCTAATTTTGAACGTCCTTCTGTAGCACCACATCTCAAATGCTTCGATTCTCTTCTTTTCGGGTTTCCCTGCATTCCACGTTTCACTATCATAAATTACTGAGTTCCAAACGTACAGTCTCAGAAATTTCTTCTTCAAATTACGGCCTGTGTTCGATACTAGTAGACTTGTATTGCCGAGGAATCCCTTTTTTCTTAGTGCTGGTCTTTTTTGTATGCCCCACTTTCTCCATCCGTCGCTGGTTATTTTGCTGAATAGGCAATAGAATTCCTTATCTTCATCTAATTATTAATCATCAGTCTTGATGTTAAGATTTTCGCTCTCTTTATTTCTGCTACTTATCATTACTTCCATTTCTTCGATTTACTCACAATCCATACTCCGTACTCACTGTTATTTGTCCTGTTCGGCGGGTCCTGTAATTCTTCTTCGCTGTCACTGAGGATAGCAATGTCATCAGCGCATCTTATCATTGATATTCTTTCACCATGAGTTTTAATTCCTCCCTTGCTTTTGCGGTATACAGACTGAATAGTAGAGGTGAAAGACTACATTCCTATCTTCATCTACTTTAACACGAGCACCTCGTTCTTGGTCTTCTATTCTTACGATTCCGTCGTGGCACCTGTACATATTGTATATTACCCGTCCATCGCTGTAGCTTATCCCACTTTTCTCAGAACTTCGGACATCTTGCACCGTTTTACATTGTCGAACGCTTTTTCCAAGTCGATAAATCCAATGAAAGTGCCTTGATTATTTTTTAGTGTTGCTTCCAGTATGAATCGCAACATCAGAACTAACTCTCTGGTGCTTTTTCCTTTTCTAGAGCCAAACTGATCACCTTCTAACAGATCCTAAATTTTCTTTTCCATTCTTCTGCATCTTATTCTTGCCAATAACTTGGATGCACGAGTTGTTAAACAGATTGTACGATAATTTTTCCACTTGTTGCCACTTCCCACAAGAAATTTATAAATTCTGATGACATGTTATCTGTCCCTTCTGCCTTGTTTCGTCTTAAGTCTTCCAAAGCTCTTTTAAATTCTGATGCTAATGATGTATCCCCCTAACTCTTCTCTATAGGCTCCTCTTTCTACTTCTATCGGATCAGACAAATCTTCACCCTCAAAGAGGCCTTCAGTGTACTCTTTCCACCTACACGCTCTTTTCGCTGCATTTAACAAAGGAACTTCCATCGCTCTCTTAATATTACCACCATCGCGTTTAATTTCACCGAAGGTTATTTTGACTTTTTTACACAAGCAGAGTCGTGAAGCCCAGATAGTAGAGCACTTGCCCGCGAAAGGCAAAGGTCGGAGTTCGAGTCTCGGTGCGGCACACAGTTTTAATCTGGCAGGAAGATTCATGTCAGCGCAAACTCCTCTGCAGAATGAAAATTTCATTTCCTTTTCTGTTCTACTCCCAAATTCAGTGAGTCAGAGGTCATCTCGAAACTAAAGTCACAAGCTGTTGGCCGCTTCCGTTGGGTTTTTAGTGTGATGATACCCGCTGTATGGTTGAAATTCCGTCATACAAGCAATAGCAAAGTACATAAAAGACCATACGTCAGTGTGTCACCGAAGCGGTGTGCCAGTTATTTTAATATGAACCACGTATGTTCAATTTATCACATACATTAAATGAGGTTTTGTCCTGAAGGGCTCCCATAAGAATGTCATAAATCATGATCGTAACCTTACATTATGATATTTCCACTGTATACCTGCTAAGTGAAGTGTTTTTTTTTTTCATTTCTACGCTGGAAGCTTCATGGGGCTGTTCACCAGCGATGCTGTTGTCCATTGGAGGCCTGAAACACCAGAAGATAGCAGCGAAATGCAGGAAGACTACTAAAAGATTATTGACTGGTGCTGGGATTCGCAGTTGGCCTTCAGCGTGAGTAGACATCTGAGGTGACCCTTTAATCTGTTGTTATGCTAATGACCGTATCCCACTGGAAAGCGTACCCTCCGTAAGATACCCAGAAGTAATCGTCTGGAGCACATAAAGCAGAATAACAACATAATACTAATGGCTGAATTCTGGTGTCCGATTCTATTCGTCATATTTGAGCGATGATGCTATATCACAAGCAAGGGTGCTACATGGAGGCAGTCTCTGAAAGCAGGGGATAATGTTCGTAAGCAAAGGAATGTAGTATACGATAAAATTACAATCACAATTCAAACTATCTTTTGCTTAACCACGAATTATATCGAAAATAACTGAAGATAACGGAAATAAATAAGAACAAAACTAAAGAGAAGTACTTGTGACATAAATTATTGAAGTAATTCATGCAAATAAGAAAAATACGGAAAACCTTTGAATTCCGTTACAATATAGCTCGTGGTAAAGTCATTATATCATCAGATAGTTTTAATGTATAATAATAGTTACAATAATAATACTTGAATCTAACTGGACTACCACTATAAAGTGTAGTTTTTGGCGGGGGAGACTAAAAATAACGAACAACGGGAAAATGAAATAAATGATAACATATATGAAACAGTAACATGAACTTCGGAAGACCTACCCAGAATTCGTAAAAGAAGTCTGTGCACAGATAACGAAAATTCACAGAAAATAAGACATTTGAATCGATAACTAAAATTGACCTATACACGTTAATACAGTTCCCGATTACAACATTAGATACTTTTTCGTAGCAGTACATAGAGCAATTACTAGTGCAGAAAGCCTATTACATTTCAGTGCACACACCTGCTTCAAAAACGATCTGAATAATAAACCAAGCAATAGTTGGAATTGGTGTGTTGATTAAATCTCCTGTATACCTTTATTATAGTTACTGATTAAAATAGTTGTCATTTTTTCGCGTTACTTTGGAGAGCAATTGCAAATGCAGAAATTCTAATACTTTTCAGTATACACACCAGCTTGAAAACCAATGCAACTAATGAACAACGGTATTCTTGGAATCGGTAACTAGAATTGGCCTATACAACAGGGCAATTCTAGCTACCGATTCCAATACTTGTAATTTTTCGCTGTAGTTCAGAAAGCAGTTGCAAATTCAGAAATTCTATTACATTTTAGTGCACACACCTGCTGGAAAAACTACCTAAATAATGAACCGTGGAATGGTTGGAATCTGCAACTAGAAGTGAGCTTTACAGCTTTATTCTAATTACTGTTTCCACAATATGCGGTTAATAACTGGGACAATCCAACCAATATGCATTTATTGGGTTCCTCTGCTGATGAACTTCGATACACCCGCAATCCATAGAAGGGAGGCCTTGATTAGGGAACACCGTAAGGTAGACGAGAATTTGAAATTATCTATACAGGGAGACATACATATTCTACGATGAATTAGAGTCCGTTCATGCAACCCACCGACACGGAAAGCGGAACAGCCGGATGCTAGTAATATCGATCTGAGAAATCTGTGGAATCAGAACCGTCAACTTATTGAAAATTCCGAAGAGCGCGAGTGATTCCGAAAGTATAACTGTTATACTGCTGGCACAGAATTCGGCAGGAAACCATTGGTCAAACTGATCAGATCTCGTACTGGGTATGGTCGATGCACAGACTTACAGTACAAATGGGGTGCTACAGAATCTCCGGTTTGTGACTGTAGGGATCCGAACCAGACAACCAAACACATTAGAGATCAATGCTCTTTGCGTCCTATCATGGTAGTTGGAGCGACCTCATTAACACTGACGATACATATCTTATATTGATTAGAAGTTTATATATTGACATTTAGTTAGTTTCATATGTATTTTTCTCTTTCTGTATTCTTGTCATATATTAATGTTATATAGATGTATTTTTACACTGCATGTGAGCTATACGGGTAAATATTTAAAAAGTTACACTTTACCATATTTGTAACTTTTTATGAATTTCGTTTCTTGTGTGGTGGTTTGTCTTTTAGGATATCTGTGCCGGTTTCTCCACATTTCATGCTGCTGTTCTTCTCCCGTTTCATATATGTTACTATTTATTTCATTTCACCGTCGTAATGCTATAATTTAGTTTCTCCCTGTCCATAACGCCCACTTTCTAGCGATTGTTCCTTTAAATTCAATAATAATTGTTATAAAAAAACGCTTTCCCACTATACTACGATGTCACCATGATCTATACTGTAAGGGATTTAAATTTTCTCTGTGATTTGTTTTTACTCGTATAAATTTCGATAATAATTTTTTGCTGACGTGTATATTTCTCTTTTTCTATTCTTGATTATTTTCGTTATGTTCATTTCCTTGCTTTAGGTATGACCTCATTGTTAAAGTCGACGGGTGGAATCGGACACTAGAATTGACCCAGACTAATGATGCTGAAACCAGACGCTTCAACGAGATTCGTTGGAAAAATATTCAGAAAATACATTTCATTCACTAAAGTAGTGGCTTACAAAACATTTGTAAGGCCGATTCTACAGTACTGGTTAACAGTCTGGCACCCCTAAAACATTTAGGACTAATATAAGACATAAGATGGGCTTGAGAGCTTTACAGCTATGATCAAAAAATTCCAACGGTGAGCATTCCTAAAAGAGTTCTTTAAGTTATTCCACACTCCCTTTAAATGTTGCGCGAAATGACCACGACGAGAAAATCACTGCACCAATGTCTTCAGACTTGGTACAGTAACCATATATGACCACTGTTGGCCGAAAATAAGATTTTATCCCCATTGCATAGTTTGAAAATTGCTCTATCGTGTGCTGCAAGAATGTCTCCTGTCCATATCACTAATCCAGGCTAACACAGGGTTTGAATATGTCGATCTCAGGTGTTTGGGACAAGAGTAGACATTTTGCTGGGTTTGCTTTGCCAATGCATCAAACAGTATTCAGATTCTGGGACGTAAAATACGTTCAAGAAGTTCACTGTGGTTGATGTTAAATGATACCTATTTGTAGACTTCTACTTCCACCCGCCAAGGCTGTTTCGGTCTAATGATGAGAGTTCTACTGTTTCAGAGTACAGATTCTTTGAGTACTTCACTGCACACAAGCAAGCATTTCTCTGTAGTGCATCATTGTCACAACTTACTTATCCTGATTCCGTCCTTCAGAAAGCGTCAACTGCCTTGACTTTTCTTCTGCAAAAGCTTTAGAAAAATGGCTCTGCCACTTCAACGTGAGAAATATAAAGATGTCATGACGATTGAAAAGAATTGTGCGCCAGCCTCGGACATGGAGTTTTATGACGAGCTGGTCTGTGACAGAACTGTTAAGGTTATTACACACAATTCATCAGAGAGGAAAAGCACATTGAATTACTTATTAAACTTACACACTTATGCTTTTCATTATTAAGTTATCCCTTTCTGATTTCTTTTTATTTTTTATTTATATTTTTTTTTTATTTTGTGTTTATTCTCAGTCTCCTCATATTGAGTAACCTGTAAATTACAAATCGTTATCGTTTCGTTGGTTTTTTGACATCACATTAAAAAAATAAATGCTGCAAGAACGAGACAAGACCACTTTTTTAGAATTCAGTAAACACCGTAATAAGTCTTTAGTTCTGCAATAAGCTGTTACTGTGTGTTAGCGACATAAGTAAAGGTAGGGGAAAGATGAGACCCTTTTTCTAGATAGTTTTCTGCGTTTTATTCGAAAGTATGTCAGCATGACTTGCCTGGTTATTGGACCTACGCCTTCAATTTGAGACGATGCTGAGTTTTACCAGCAGTCGTTCTTTCCACCTACCATTCGCGAGTAGAATAGGACACAGACTAAATGGTAGACGATAGAGTAGTATCGGAAGTTGGGTTCGCCATACACCGTAAAGTCGTCCAGACTACACATGAAGCCGGCCGGAGTGGCCGAGCGGTTAAAGGCGCTACAGTCTGGAACCGCACGACCGCTACGGTCGCAGGTTCGAATCTTGCCTTGGGCATGGATGTGTGTGATGTCCGTAGGTTAGTTAGGTTTAAGTAGTTCTAAGTTCTAGGGGACTTATGACCACAGCAGTTGAGTCCCATAGTGCTCGGAGCCATTTGAACCATTTGAACTACACATGAAAATTTGAATCTGCGACGAAAGATCTTTCAACCATTAGAACAAGAGACGAGCGTTGTCGTACTAACGTTTCTTAGGAACTACGAGGGCAGTATTACTCTGTTCAGTGACGTTTCATTCGAACACCGTATACGAGAGTGGCCATAAATTTGGCCTTTAAGGTATTCTTGGAGTACTTTATTTATACCGGTTAATTCTTCGACATCACGTATTGTAAACATGGAAAGAATTTCTCAGTGGAAAAACTGATACTAACCAGAATGTGTGAGAAGATGATCGCCATGACGCGTCCTTCATGGCTGCCCCATTTCAACGGGTCAAGCCACGCCTCCTTCTGCATCTCTTGCAGCCCTTGTGTTCCTTTCCTTCCTTTCTCGCGTCACTGCAGCGACTCCAATACGCCGCTAATCGTATTCTCGTTTCCAGGGAGACGGGGCGGAGCGGCCGGTGCCGCCGTCCGTGCTCAGACTCCGTACAGCGCACGCGCTGCGCGGGTGGCCTAGCAATCAGGGAGCTGACTCTCGCAACGCCAAACTTGTCTTTGACCACGGTGTGGTAAAATATTTTGGTTTCACTTTACCCTCACGCGTTGCTCTGTTCTAGCACCAATGTTTAGAACAGTAAAATTCTGATAAACTTCCGAGAGTTTCTGTTTTCCAGGCACACTTCAAAGCTCCCAATAACTTTGCCGGAGTATGTTTCTTGGTTGGTTTCAGCAATGATTCAAAGGCAGATTTACTAATAAAAATTACGCCAGGCTTGTAGCAATACGTCAGCTGGCCATTAGCTACATATGGAATCTGAGTAACGCGTTCTTGACGAAAACTCAAGCAGAATAATTCATGAATTACTGATGTAGGAGCCTACATAAAATTGGAGAAAACTACTGAAGTAATTTGTTACGTTTAAAAATAGTTAAAAAGCATAATCATATATGCTTCGAATGAAGAAAAGGAGCTATTTTCATACGCTTAGACGTAACAGTACATGACGTAACTCAGTCTTTTCAGGAAAGAAATACAATTAAAGAATGGGAAAGCTGACAGATTAAAACGAGAGTGACAGTAATTCCCAATATGCTCTACAAGGATGACTAGAGGAGAAGTGCAAAGCTCTAGACTCGTGAATGACAAAGGGAAACTTAGAAGTCACTTACAAGAAAACTAAACAAAGCTTTCGAAGAAAGATTAGCAGCTATCTAAATGTCAAGAACTCATATGAGAAGCCACCTGCTTAGGTGAGTGGTAACATTCTCGCCTTCCAAGCAAGCAGGCTCGGGTTCGATTCCTGGCCGGGTTGGAGATTTTCTTCGCACGTGAACTGGGTCTGGGGCCTCCCAGCCAACGTTGTCATACGCTTATTTCAATTTTTTTGTGGAAGAAGCCAGTACTGACATAAGAGGCAGTTCTGAAAAATGGAAGGAATAAACAGAAGGACCGTGTAAAGAGAAAAATGCATATTTAAACCGACAAAAGTGTTCCACCTTGACCTTGGTATGTATCAGACATGTTAAATACCCTCAGAACTTAGTGTCTGACTCCTAAAGAAGGACTTGATGAGAGGTGTGAATAATACGGAACCACCAGTTTATCAAGTCATTGTTTCGAAATACTAACACCAATTAATGAAGGAAGAACGTAAGTTATTAAGATAGTATATTCTGATATGAAATGCTGTATTGTGTTGAAAGATAGACTGCCCAACAGGTGTATATGTTTTTTTACATTGTAGATCTGAAGATGGTCATTACTGACTGAAATGGTCATCGTCAAAGGAATTTATATTGTGATCAAAGACTGAAATAAAAAAAAAAAAACATTTGACAGCATTGGATCACTGTTCATATTCGCGACCATGTCGCAGCTGGTGAAAGAGCATTTGAAGAACTTAAAGATTGATAGAAGCCGAACTTGCTTTGTAGAAATAAAATTAGACACGTAGTATTTCAGTACTAGTGACGTAGAGATACACCTTTAAAAAGCTGTCTTTACAAGTAAGTGCTTGATATTCTATATCCTCCAACATTGAAAGGTTCAGTCAACTCCAGTAAGAGGTCTTTCGTGTGTCCTAATGCTCTAATTGTTCCAAGCCAAGAGCATGTCGCAATGACTCTCTCTCTTCTCCTGTTACTACCAGGAAACAGAAGTGATGAAGTCCAACCCATTCATTTTCGGGATGCTCTCCATCTTCCAAACGTTGTATGAACAAAACTGCGCTTCCGAATTTTACAGCTAGACGTACCTCTGGATACAACATTTCGTTCACGAAATAACGGTAAAAGCACTAGAGAGTAGGCCCATAATGCTACACTCCCCTTTGCATTCCAGACATATCTTTGTATGGAGCATACATTTCGACTCTGAGGATAAGGTTTTTCAACAGCAGAATAAAACCACAGCAACCATTTCTGGCACGCTTACAGAAAAACACCTGATTCTTCCGGATACCACCATATTTTAGTAATGCGCAGATATCACTCTATCGTCATGGAGAATATGCTGGGCATCACTTGTGTTATCCAAATTCCCTCATCAGTGTGAGTAGCACAATCCGAAAACAAAGAATATCGCAAATTAAGCTAACGGCCGCAGGGACATTAGATACCAGACGTAACAGCCAAGAAACCCATAACGTCTACGTTATAAATTTTGGTAACTAATCTGTGTAGTAGACTATTAAAAGGCGGAACAGTAATTCAAAGATAAAAACCTATCAAACACAATATAGAAATATTCACGGCAAGTGCCTCTCCCTCCGTATGTCTATGCATGATTTAGTTTTATTTTAGTTTCACTTCGAGCGACACTGACTTGGAAGCAAGATCACGAAAGAAACAACGTTTAAAGCCACTAAAACTCGTAGAAGTGCTGAGAAAACTAACGGGTCAACCAAATGACTTCATCTTGCACACTACAACTGTAAAATAAACAAGACAATCAGTGACTGATAATTAACTAACAGTAATTGCAGTACTTTGCCACTATAAGAATGAAACTATCTTAACTTTTTGTATGGAATATGGCTAAGACGCTGGTAATACAGTTCAGAACAGCAATTTCCTGCCGAAATAGTAACTTTACTTCGTGTATAATATTGTAACCACAAAATTTAAACTTTCTAAACAGTCTATCCGTTCTCAAAATTACTTTCCACCTTAAAACTAACACAAAGCAACATTAGTTACGATACAAAATTATGTAATACGCAGACGATGTGAGGAGCCGGTGTCCGGGATTGCTGCATACTATTGATTAGTACCTGTCACTAACTGCTGTTTATGAATAAAAGTAAAACTCAACCACTGTTATTCCCGTTCTTCATGTGCTCCGTAATAAAAGCGATCCAAATGAACAAACAGTGTGTATAAACAGAAAAACATGACAGTCAACATGCAAACATATTATGATATTTTAAAAGCTTTAATAATCTTTATCGCAATAAAACATAAAATTACAATTTCCTGATAACCAGTTTCTGTTGACTGACAACCGTCATCTGATAAAGCTTACAAAACACTTAGTGTCCATGTGCAAAACCGGCCAAAACAGTCCTCCAGAATGGATCACGAAAACTGTCTTACAAGGGGTGTCGTTTAGAGATGAAACACACTATAATAGAAGTCTCCCAATCAACCAAAATCCACCATTCGTCTTCCTTTCAACCGACTATAATGCTCGTCCCATTACATACCGCTTTACATTGTTACGACTTGATATTTAATCGGCGTGATTGTGTCAAGCAGCTCACCACAAATAGTGTATTCGAACGCAAAACGATTGATTTTCTTGCTCTTCAGCACTAGCTTACACTTTTCCACATTTAGAAGAAGCAGCCATTCCATCACCCAGAAATTCAGAAACCTTCTACAGTCACTCAATGACGGCTGATCGCAATTCACCCTGTCCGTCAGATGGTTTATGTGCACATAGAATAAGAACTGTCCTATCACCCTTTCCTGAGGCACTCCTGACTATACCCTTGTCTCTGATCACCTCTCTCTGTCCATGACTAGGTTTTGTAATTTAAGATGTCTCCGAGCCATTCACCTATCTGAAAATCTCCTCCGTGCGCTCGGATTCTCGTTATCAGTCTGCAGTGGCGCACTCTGTAAATGCTTTCCCGGAATCTAGGAATAATAGCTGTAGCCAAATGAAAAGTAAAACTGCATATAAATCTCTAGCGATTGATGCTGACCTAGAAAAAGAAACTAACCTAGAGTTTATGAAGCTTATATGTTTCCATATCTAGATACCACCAGCGTTTAATCTCAGTTTTCAGCTGTACAAGACACATGAGAATATTTTCTGTTGATTCAGATTCAAATATCTAGTTAAAAGCCTTGAGATATGAATGAGTAAGCGATGTACTAAATTGTCTGAGTCATGTTCTTCGTCCTTAAACTCTGGTTTTATATCCACCAATCTCCATACCTCTAAAATGAAGAAAAGTATGCAGCGAAGATGATTCACAAAACATCTTGTAATTATTGCCGCATGGCTTATATCACTATAATCTGCTAAAATATGTCAGATGATGACATTTTAGAATCAATTACAAAATGAAATATGATTTAAAAGCATACAATTTGTGATATAAGAAAGACTTTCTTTGATTAGTGTCTCAAAATTTTTACAAATGCTTACTGATGATAGTATCCCGGTGTTACAGTTGTAGTTGTATCTGGTTTTAACTAATAACAACAGTTGCACAGACATGTTCGCTTGTTCGCTGTGTGTGTCACCAGAAGCTGAAGATGTGTCACATCAACCCGTATTTCTCCATGAATAACATCATTTATATTTTGACAGCAAGGTACTTTTTCCATTATATATCAGACCTTGATTCAATGTACAACTTCACATCTTCGGTATTTTCTTTTCCTGATGTCATGATTCTCCGCTGCGGTTACTGTAAAACACACATAAATTACGTTTAGAGTTAGTTAATTTGTATAGTTCCTTTTGTTTCGTGCATTGTGAACTCTTGAACAAAGTTCTTGTATATCACACGTAACTATTTCCCGTGTGCACTGCAGAAACCAATTAAGTTCATCTATACTGAATTCGGCGATGTATGCTTGAAGTTTGCATAATCTACCGACCAGTTCTTTATTGTCTTACAGGAGCAGAGAAACACAGAAGGGCGGGTTTCAGGAATACAGTCACGGGATATCTACAGCTACCGAACGGTCAGCGTAGCTAAGCTTGGAGACCGGATGGAGCGTGGAAAATCCGGGATTAGTGCAAGGCTTCTTCGGAAATTTGTAGGACGAGCTGGACTAACTGAATTTCTTCCCGTAACGTTAACGACGGCTTACCACTCTTGCTGCCTAATCCCCACGCCACTGGCCACACTGCACAAACTTTACGTTCCGACGCTCTGGAGACCAGTTTAGAACATCGTCCTGCACGGGAAGATGGCCATTAGCTACCCATTAAAGAATGCGGTCTCCGTATTCGCATTACGTTTTTCAGATAAAAGATTTTTTCCGAAAATAATAAAGTTTCAGTGGAAAATGCCGTGTTACGTTTTCTTTTTCGTACTGTAAATCTACTTCTTGCAAGAGGGCCTGCACGTAGCGTTGATTTTCGACTACGTTCACCACAGTGGCTTGTTCGGATACCCAAAACCAGGAGGTTGGTATAACAAGTAGAAGACAAATGCCTAATCAGTGCTACGTAGCAGCTATTAAATGTAAAGCAACAATGAATCATCTCTGGAGGTTCCGGTTTGTTGAAGCACTTTCGTATTGGAACGGTTTAGTCCTGCTTGTACATCGCGATATCAAAGCCTGATATACAGGCTGGTTTTTCGAAATGAGCTCAAACTACAGGAAAGATCCTTCGTAGGATAAGGACTGAAAATGTCATGTGGACTCATGATCGGAAACGAGTTTCGAGAGAAGTTCCAAGAGGATGAAGATAAAATATCTTTAATATTGGAAGATTCAATGACTGAAAACCCACACGTGTACACACCAGCAAATTGGAATATTCTCTGTGTATTAGAGTTTCAGCTCCACACTCCTGAGGAAAATGAACTGGGCAACATCGTCTGGTAGCCACATTAACCTACCAGCAGGGAAGTAGGGTCACCGGTGGGAAGTGCAGATATCTCTCTCCAGTGAGGCCCTGCGAAAGACTGATCGGTATCACGAGGTGATCGCCAATAATCGTACCCGCACATTGAGACTGAAACGGTACTGATGGGTCGTTGCCACCGTAACATGGGGATTCTCCGCAGCCCACTAGTGGATGTTGCACGGGTTGACGATAGCACCACACGTAAAGGTAGCCTCATCTGTGAATAGGATGGATGACAGTTGTGACCTGTGCACCTAATCGGCGAAAAAACAGGTGCCGTGCAGGCCAAGTCCGTAGGTAATACAGGGTGTTTCAAAAATTACCGGTATATTTGAAACGGCAATAAAAACTAAACGAGCAGCGATAGAATTACACCGTTTGTTGCAATATGCTTGGGACAACAGTACATTTTCAGGCGGATAAACTTTCGAAATTACAGTAGTTACAATTTTCAACAACAGATGGCGCGAAAAGTGATGTGAAACATATAGAAGACAACGCAGTCTGTGGGTGCGCCATTCTGTACGTCGTCTTTCTGCTGTAAGCGTGTGCTGTTCACAACGTGCAAGTGTGCTGTAGACAACATGGTTTATTCCTTAGAACAGAGGATTTTTCTGGTGTTGGAATTCCACCGCCTAGAAGACAGTGTTGTTGCAACAAGACGAAGTTTTCAACGGAGGTTTAATGTAACCAAAGGACCGAAAAGCGATACAATAAAGGATCTGTTTGAAAAATTTCAACGGACTGGGAACGTGACGGATGAACGTGCTGGAAAGGTAGGGCAACCGTGTACGGCAACCACAGAGGGCAACGCGCAGCTAGTGCAGCAGGTAATCCAACAGTGGCCTCAGGTTTCTGTTCGCCGTGTTGCAGCTGCGGTCCAAATGACGCCAACGTCCACGTATCGTCTCATGCGCCAGAGTTCACACCTCTATCCATACAAAATTCAAACGCGGCAACCCCTCAGCGCCGCTACCATTGCTGCACGAGAGATATTCGCTAACGATATAGTGCACAGGATTGATGACGGCGATATGCATGTGGGCAGCATTCGGTTTACTGACGAAGCTTATTTTTACCTGGACGGCTTCGTCAATAAACAGAACTGGCGCATATGGGGAACCGAAAAGCCCCATGTTGCAGTCCCATCGTCCCTGCATCCTCAAAAAGTACTGGTCTGGGCCGCCATTTCTTCCAAAGGAATCATTGGCCCATTTTTCAGATCCGAAACGATTACTGCATCACGCTATCTGGACATTCTTCGTGAATTTGTGGCGGTACAAACTGCCTTAGACGACACTGCGAACACCTCGTGGTTTATGCAAGATGGTGCCCGGCCACATCGCACGGCCGACGTCTTTAATTTCCTGAATGAATATTTCGATGATCGTGTGATTGCTTTGGGCTATCCGAAACATACAGGATGCGGCGTGGATTGGCCTCCCTATTCGCCAGACATGAACCCATGTGACTTCTTTCTGTGGGGACACTTGAAAGACCAGGTGTACCGCCAGAACCCAGAAACAATTGAACAGCTGAAGCAGTACATCTCATCTGCATGTGAAGCCATTCCGCCAGACACGTTGTCAAAGGTTTCGGGTAATTTCATTCAGAGACTACGCCATATTATTGCTACGCATGGTGGATATGTGGAAAATATCGTACTATAGAGTTTCCCAGACCGCAGCGCCATCTGTTGTTGAAAATTGTAACTACTGTAATTTCGAAAGTTTGTCTGCCGGAAAATGTACTGTTGTCCCAAGCATATTGCAACAAACGGTGTATTTCTATCGCTGCTCGTTTAGTTTTTATTGCCGTTTCAAATATACCGGTCATTTTTGAAACACCCTGTAAGATCTGCACGCGTCGTAAGTGGAGCCGCGCGGGATTAGCCGAGCGGCCTCAGTCGCTGCCGTCATGGACTGTGCGGCTGGTCCCTGCGGAGGTTCGAGTGCTCCCTCGGGCATGGGTGTGTGTGTTTGTCCTTAGGATAAATTAGGTTAAGTAGTGTGTAAGCTCAGGAACTGATGACCTTAGCATTTAAGTCCCATAAGATTTCACACAAATTCGAACATTTTTTCGTCGTAAGTGGTACACAAAAGAAATTATCTTTCTTTGCGCAGGATTCATAGGCATGTGAAAATTTTAGAAAGGAAACATTAACACCTTTATAATATCGTAAATCTGATGCAAACCTATGGCGTAGGTACTCGTCGGTCTCACTCGCACACTACTGTACTTAGGCCTCAACATACAATAGACGACTGTAAGTTTCGCCATCTCGTGGTGAATCTGCACCCTTTCTGGCACGCGTCCCTGGACGACATGGTTCGTTTCGCAATTCCTGTACGATGACTCTTTCGACGACATATTTAAATGAGAGCGCAATGCTCTTTAACTCACATGTTGCTTATCGAGCTTGTACCGTTCGCTGTTTCGATTTTCTTTTTTCACAGTTCAGTACACCTTTTCCCTGTTTCCATGCTTTATCCTTGTCCAGTTTTTGACGGGCTACCGCATGGGCCATCTGAGGGGGCTGCGATGTGGAGTTTCCCTCGTTAATGTCGACGGGAAGAATAGATTCGTTTCCTGTTGTGAACAAAACCAATTTTAAAGTGGAATTTTACGTGGCCATTCGATTAAGCGGTCCCGAATTAATCTGGTGCGACATTTGTTTGATAGATATGTATTACTAGGGGCAGTAAAACACCAACACTAATCAGAACTCCAGCAGTGACTGATCAGCGCTTCTGCATGGCGATAGTAGTCAGCGTGGGCCTGGACGGTGCTCTCACTGCAGGAGTATCGATTGTACTTCGCGTTTTACTGTCACTATTAATACATATCGATAAAAGAAATATCGCGGTAACTAATTTTCGACCGCTCTTTGAGACGCGTTTTGTTCGTAACGGCAAACATAAGGACGCTTTCCGTCGACACTCAGCGACGCATGAAAGACTTGACGAACGTTATTTGTCTGGGCTGACTGCTGCTACATACCGCAGAAATGAAATAGCAAATATCTGCGGAAACGTCAGAGAAAATGCCCTCGGCGTATCTCAGGAGGGACATGCCGTGTGTGGTATCGTAACAGGAATATGGACCTGCAGCGCCGCTCTGGGATCTTATGTATTCAAACATGAGCCACTAATCGCTGCTTGCTCCGCTTAAGCAACAGCTACTGTGTTCTTGATAGTGCCACAATTTTTTCCTTTACTCTCCCCTTTCCTTCCTCACTTTGTGAAAATGTTGTGGAAATTTTGGTAGCGTTCCACTGTTTGATTTCTCTATATCTTTTGGCATGAAATGTTTCAGAATTTAAAAAGGTATCTGCGTTTCTTGACATATGCGTAGGAACATAATCTTCATCTTACGGATTAATGAAAGATTGAAATTCCAAGTGAGGGGATTGAAATTACACTAATAAGCAACAGGAAATTTATTGCCGTATGAAAGTAAAAAACGGAATCATCGCTCATCACCCCTTGGAGTCTTGATTTAACCTCTTCGGTGGTTAGTAACAACCCCACAGTCTGTGAAAATGAGAAGGGCGAATGATTAAATATCTGGCCATTTCTACCATCAACCACATTATTAATAGCTGCCCGTGTGAATAGCGGAATCGCCATATAATTCAACCAAACTGTTTATATTTCATTTCATTCAGCCTAATGTTGCTCGTATGATATCAAAACTCGTTTTGACGTATTAGAAAATCATTTTGACTATCTGTTTCAAAATAAAGGAAGAAAGGGGGATATTATATAACCGAAAAATTTCATTTCAAACTCAAATCATAGTCCGCATACATCTGCACAAACCTGAATTGCTATACATGGCAACTCATCAAACTAGAACTGAACAGCTACTATGTGATGCACTCTAATGGTTTGAGGTGCATGCAGCAGTTGATTTGAGTGTGTAGTTTAGTTTATTAACAACTTAAAATCGCCTTTTATATTCTCTTACAGGTAGATCATCTGATTATGACTTTTCAAGAAGTCTAAACCGATTGTAATACCACCCGTGCGGCCCAAAAAGGAAAAAATTACATTAAAACATGTACTGGACGGTTATTTCTTTTCCCTCAGGCAGTGTCCCCATTCTATGCCATTCAACAAAGGGCGTTTCTTCGTGGGCTTCCTGACAAAGTAACAGCTATTGTGCAGCAATCTGATATTTAGATGTATGCTGCGTATACATGACGGCAATGGAGTCCACGTTGCTGGTTTGTTTAATGAGTACCATTACGCTGAGAAAATATTCTTCTTTCGTATCATTTATTTGCTTCTTCTTTCCGTCTGCTCAACTGAGGCCCACGTGACAGTTTCAGTTCTTTATCCTTTTGTCTTTTGTTCCAATATATTTTCATGTTTTCACAACGGCTTTTTTTCCTTTCTGCAGGCCACTTTACAGCTATCCTGACACAACTTCTAACTCAGACCCCTAAGGATAGCAACTTTTTCAGTAACATGTATATCTCAGTTACTTCTTCTGCTTTTATTTCGAGTGTTTTTAAGTAATCCAGCTTGTTGTTCATTTCCTCTGTGTAAATTTCCAAATTAATTCATTTTAATCGTTCATTCGGTTATTACTTCTTTATTTTAGTGTATGTCATCACTGCTTCTCACGTCTAGGCTACTACGAGGCAAATTGTTTGTCATGAGTCTCCACTCTGATACTCCTAGTGCGTATATTTTATAACAGAGTGCCATACGTTCACTTGTGTTGAGGCATTTTGGTTCCACTACCGAGCTGCAATGCACTATTTTTGCATTTAATGACGTGTACTTCAATTTGTAAGCAAAACATTTTGTTTATCCTTTCGTTTATTGCACGTTTTTCCAACAAGTTTTCTTAAATCACCTTCCTTCGAAACGTTTTCTATTTTAACAGTTACTTCGTGTTTCACCGAGTTCTTTATGTTTCGTGGCTCGTTTTTATGTGGTATTACATTCTTATTTCCAAACTAACGTAGTATGGATGTTAGCAAAATAGCAGCAAAGCGTATATATGTCCAGGGAATATCTGTGTACTGTCTTTTGTGGCTACCTTATTTAACATACCTGGTTCTGCCTTGAGGGCTCTGCTTCGGATCTTCTCGTGGAACCTCTTTCTGGGTGGGGGGGGCGGGGGGGGGGGGGAGGTGGCTTGACGACAGCGAGAAATTATCTCCGGCGGCGTTGCAGCCCGGGCTCTTCAGTCCGTATTAATCGCACTTAACATAAACTTCGTACAACTTACACAGTTCCGAGAGCCATTTCGAGGTAAATTTAAGAACCAAACGCGAGATTTACACCAAGACTTGTGCCAGTGCTCGGAGTGGGACGTGCGAACATTTAGCCGGAATTTGAAATGCAAATCGTTAGAAAGAGTGTATTGTAACAGCGGCTCGGAATGTTGTTATAACTGTGGATATAATCTGACAAAGTTTGCTCAGCTGTCGCGGAATATTATGCAAATTTGAGGCAACCTGTATCTGTATAACCAAGTTCTAGAAGCTCATGATTTTCGCCTCGTCTGCTGCTTACATTTCGGCTGCCGTGCTCCGACCCTCGCGAGGATGATGTCATTCCCTTACTTTATTATGAAGTGTCACTTTTGCACCGGGCGCAGACTCTTGAGCAAGGCCTGCGTTTCGTGTGCCATCTTAAAGAAGTGCGGAAAGTGGAGTACTCTGAGTGATAAAAAGTCTTAAAATATGCATAAAAAGGCCTCTACTGTGCTTGTACTCGATGAGAATTCTTCACTGTCCTTTGTCATACAGAATATTCTGCCCATCAGTCTGTAATCTACAGTTGTACATGAGTACTTCCTTTTCGATATGCTCCACGAACATGCTGTGTGACTGAGGCTGACTGACTGGTTTTGTGGTTAGTGCACCTATCAGCTACATTATGAATGATCGTAAGAAATTTTTAATGCGTTAACGAGCAGAAGCTTGATAAAACGTTCAGTAATAAGTTGGACAGGATGGTCATAAACATTCTGAAAAGTGGCAAAGGTGTGACTTCTGAAATTTTCCCGGCGTATTTCTTCTTCTAATAATTTCCGGATCCGGCTGCATACCCGGAAATTATTAGAAGACTGGCAAGGGTGTTTCAGGCTAGGTTGAACTGGGAAATAACAGTTAAGAAAAAAATTCGATACGTTGTACCGCTTCCGATTTAACTAGGATTGAAGTTAGCTAATCAGGCCATTGCACTCACAAATTCAAGACGGTGTCACTAACCGTGTTCCTCATTTGGTTACCTGAAACTGAAAAAGAGATCGGTACAAAATTTTTACGTGGAACAGTAGTAAGGATCGAACCCGATCCAAAAGCTGAGCAGTCTCATGCGCTGTCATATACGCTATTAGAACAACTGACATTAATAATTTTATGTAGTGGACCGCTTGAATTTGCGCGCGTGACGGCCTGATTCGCTAACTTTAATGCTACTTAACTTGGAAATGGTGCAACGTATTGAATTATTTTCTTAATAATTATTTCCGAACATAACCTACCAGGAAGAACTCTTACAGTCCTTTCAGGCAGTTTCTGACCACTATGTATACTGCATCGTATAATTGATGGAAATTTTAGCTAACATGAATGTACCTGATGTTTGACAGATGAGTAAAAGGAGCTGTACAACACAGTTTTGTACTTCTTCAATCTGTTTCGGTTCCTGTAGTTGGGTATTCAGATGCTGTTAACAGTCACACTATAGATAATAAAATAAAGATTACGAGGGCAGACATAATGTTTCAACTATCGTGTCCAAAAAGGAAGCTGTGACCTTTAAACTACGTGATGGTATCAGTCCTTCTCTAAATACTGACCAATGCCACAAGTTTTCCCAATGCCGGTTGATTTCGAGGAAGTTTGCATTTCGGCTGTTTAGGAAATATTTCATCATGAAAATAACATCACCGTCATTCTGAAAATACTTGCCACACAATGCTTTCTTCATTTGGAGAAAGAATAAGGCCCTGGCTATCATGCCAGGAAAATACGGGGACTGGAGGTTTTGAAGTACATGATGCGAGCCTAAAGAAACAGCATCTGTGACTGTGCCCTGTGCAGACTGACCTGGGACGATGTTTTGAAACAAATGCATCCTCTTGAATGTTTTCCCGCAGCACCTCAACTTGACAACTTTCGGTAGCCTCGTCTGTAGATTTATGGAGTGTGATCCACAATCGGTTTGCCCATCACGAGCAAAATGCTTAGCATCACACCATAACACTCCCACTCAGTAGCGCTTGCCTTCACCTTTCCCGAGGATGGGTCGTGGCCTGCTTCTGCAGTGGTGAATTTTCATGTTTCCACTGCTCGTTTCGCTCCTTTGTCTCGGTGTCGTAGTGACATATCCAGCAGTCCTCCAAGGTCAAAATGATTTATCTGGATTGATCTGAGACAGCTACATGATTTCCAATTTTGCTTCGAATGGGCAGGATTTTGGTATGTGTATGGGCAATCGTTGAACTCAGAGGGAGATGAGCTTGCCATATTAAAAATGCCATGGACTAGGTTATAAACTGATCCACGACTCATTTACCGCTTACCACTTTCACCTTCATTCTCATATCTTGAAACACCGAGCCTCTAAACGTCTTGCGGCTTCCCGTTCTTCACAGAGACATGGCCTACCAATTGCTTTTTCTTCAGTTCTGTTGACCTCACTGGAAGCGTTTGCGCCAGTAAACCAGTGTGTCCTAAGATGGAGCATTCTTGCATGTTTCAGCAGCTCAGTATGTAGGCTATTATTGAGTCTGTAGACCAGGCTCATCCAAGATTTGCGCCCGGCGGGAGCGTCCGCGCCCCACGGGCGCAAGGCAGTGTAGTTCAGCGCCCCGTCCGCGACCGTGTGTCGCTAGTGTCGCCATAGGAGCGAGCGAGAGAGAGAGAGAGAGAGAGAGAGAGAGCTGCGGAACGAGTGAGACCTCACAGAACTGCTCTGCTCTGGACTGTCCCGCGGTCTGATCCAACCCAACGTAAACGAAATAACACAGGAAGCGCAGCTCTGTAAAAGAGGTCCATGAGCCGTAAAACAAGCAAACCATTTACTGTTGAGGTAACAACTAGTGATCGTGTGGCAGAATTACTGCGCAAAGCTTTAGAAAACAATATCCAAAACAAGAATCGAAGAACAACTTAGTAGTTTTATGACCCACAGGTTGATTCTACTAGTACTGCACACGCACACTCGTCGTATGTACAATAGGCGTCTTCTGAAAAATACATCAGTTTCTTAAATGAACTAGAGTCATAAATATTCTATTTTAGAAATAAGTTTATGTAAGGGATATAGAGTCTCATTTCTACTGTTAGTAGCTACAAGTAAATATTTTTTGTTGTACTTCGTGCTAAAGCTTTTTGTATACCTTTTCAGAGTATAGAAATCGGGTGTTTAGTTTGCTGTTTTGTACGTAATAATTTTAACTGACCAAGTTTGAAAACTTATTACAAAATAAAAGATAATTAACATTTGATATGTTTTTCTTTTTCGAAGAAACGACTTTGTCTAGGTTTGGTACAATATTGCGTGAGACTGCTAACTTCAAAGAATTAGTCAAATTTTTATCGCTAAGTAATGAACGGTTCTTGATTTTAGCAAGCTTTAACAGAGAGAAAAAGCGCTCACAAATATATGTGGAACCAAACATTGACAACTTTGGCCGCGTGCTTGTGCAAAAGAGGATATTTCTCTCGTGGAAGACAACTGTAAAAGTCATCCAGAGTTTTACACATAAGAAAGCAGTCCTTCAGGCGGATATCGCACTGCAGGTCAATCAGCTCTAGTTGAAGCACTTGTTAGACGTCCTCTGCCCGAAGGGAAAACAGGCTAACAAATATATCTAAGGCCGGCTGAAGCTCATTTATCTCCAAAAATCAGTTTTCAAACTGCTCTTGTAATTCGAAAATGATTTGAACATAATCTGAAAAATCCACATCTTCTTTAACGCTGTCTACTGCACGAAAGTGACAACAATTCTTCTCGCGCAACTGTTTTTCCCACAAAATATGATTTTTTTTGAATGCTTGAATCGTCTGCACTAAATCAACAACAGAGTGATTTTCGCTTTGAAGTGAAACTGAAACGGTACAGTAGTTTCCACTTTATAAGCAGCAGGTTTCGCTGCTCGCTCGCACCGGCTCCGCAGCCAATTTTATTACACGACGCGGCCGGCCGCGGGTGCAACAGAACCCATGTGGACGGGTGGAAAGAAATGTGCCAGGCTTCATAATACTTATTTATATGTGTCGTGTATTACGCATTTCTTGTACGTGAATGTGAATCTGCACATGAACTTTCCTAATACTCCTCACACCTTTCCGTAAAGCGTGGCCAAATCTTTGTTGGGAAGTAGTTCTGTAGTATAGTAGTGCCAACCTTACTCCTGGCTAGGGGATCAGAGAGACAGCACAGGCAGGTAAAAGTCAAAGACTTTCCAGTGTCACAAGATTTGGGGTGGAGAGGTTGGTCACGGCCAAGTGGTTCGACCACCCCCTCCACCGGGGCCCAGGAAGACCTCCGGGTGCCCGCCATATTCTAGGGGTGTTACAGAAGACGGGTAAGTGAGCAGACGTGCCCTCAGTGCGTCTGTCTCAATGTTCACGCATGGAAGAGAGGTATTTGAATACTTGTACTAATTATTTTATTTCCAGCTTCGGATTGTGTAAGGAAATGAATGATTTCGTTAATTTAGGAAATTTGACCCCCTGTGTTAATGTATCTGGTCCCCAGTTTGCCCGCTATCCTCTTCACATAGTGGATGTCCTATGTAAAATGTTGGAAGACTTTGCTGATATACATCTGGCCAACGCAATTCCGTCTTACCTGTAGAAATGTGCGTGCAGATTAGTATATAATATACCCGAGCTATAAGCTGAAAATTTGTAATATCTGGAAACTGAAACAATTGCTGCTATCGGTGTAAAGTCGTGTGATAATGCTTAAAATAAATAGGAAATAAACTGTCATCAATCTTTAACATACCTTAAAAAATCACAAAGAAGTCAAGTTAATTTATTCAAAATAAAAGCTATAGAATGCAGGGACCCACACATCAGCGTGTGAGCCCTCCAGCCCCTCGCCTAGTAACGTACAGAAAGAACACGCTCTCTAGGTACCGTCCTCAAGCTCGTCTCCCCAGTTATGCGTTGCGCAATTTTGACTCAGGGCTTGACATCAACTTTCGTCTGGCATCCCTAGGCAAGGAGGTTGGACGGTAAACTTTCAAAATGTTCAAAGTATTTAAATGACCACTAAGATCACTCAGAGAAGCTAAATTCGCCACCCACATAGGATCAGAAAGTAATTCTTTTGGACGTTCTTTCATTTCCAAAAAGGTATTTATTTCGCCTCTCAAGAAGAAAAACCAGTGAAGCACTTTTCCTCTGTTCAGCCATCTTACCTCGGCGTGGTAGGGGATGTCGGGGTATTCCGCTTCGATATCAGCCAGAAATTCTTTAAATTGGCGATGTGCGAGTCCATGCGATCGAAGATAATTAACCGTTCGAAGAACTGTGTCCATAACATTTTTTATGTTGACAATCTTCGCACAAAGTGCCTCCTGGTGTATCAGACAATGGACTACCGCGAATTAGGAACAGCCACCTTGAGCCATTTTTGACCTGACAAAACTCAGAAATCCAGTGCGTATCCCTCGTAGTGGCATGGCGAGGCACGGCCGGCGGATCGCACGGTCAGCTAAGCGACACGGCTCGGCCACTGCGACAACGTACGAATTCGCCCGGGGCGCTGGCCGCGGGAGAACGCGGGCGCTGGCACCCCGGGGGCGCAGTTTGGACGAGCCTGCTGTAGACTTTTGTGGCTGTTGCCATTGAAGATAAAATCTGCTGGGTTGTTGGACTGCGTCATATTTCTTCTTCACGATCGACGTTTCCACCCCCGTGCTGGGATCTTCTTCAGGATCGTTTGGCGTCCACGGTCAAATGAACGCTGTCAAACACCAATGTCGTGTTCTCTTATAAATGGCGGGAGAGTCCCTCGATTATCCTGGAGAAGTGGTACTGGATAAAATTTCTGTGGCTACCGTTGGTGGGCCGTCGTAGTTGGATAGTAAAGGGTATTACCTGTTCTTATTCTGGAGAAGAGTTATTGGTTAAAATTTTGGTACTAAATGTGGCCCACTGTCATTCGATGGAAGCGAAACGAGGAGAGTAAGAGAGGTAGAGTCGATATCAAAAATTGTAATGTCCTCAGAAGTGGATTCTCGGTTATTGTTTTTGTTCCTCGCGCAATGTGGCAGCGTATTCAGATCCTTGAAGGCTGGGAGTAACGAAGCTGCAAACCTACAGCCATCCTCTCTATTGAAGTTAAACTCATTCTTAGAAATTTCAGTAGCTTCTCTGACTTTTCTTCTACAAATGTTGGTTTCCTTAACCAACACAAGTACATTACTGAAATCGATATAAAGACTCTCATATTCGTCGTAACAAGCCTAGACAACTGTTCAATATATATGACTTCTGGAGGAGGTCCAATTAAGGCTACAACATACAAAATATTGGATCAGTTATATTAAAACTCTTTTTACAAAGAATTCTTATCTTTAGTAGAAATCCATGTCCATATGAGGGACGATGTACATTTACAATCATAGAACACAATAATAAAATAGCTGAGACTTGCAACGTTCATGTTTGTTATATTTGTTCACTATTGTTATGTGTGAGTGTACACCTTCTGAACGAAGAAATTTTCAATTGATATTTGTATATTTCGTACTTATTGTCAGTACACAGTCTGTAACTTTTGTAAAAATAGTTTGTAATTTTTTCATATGAAACATCAGATTTTACGTCCATGACGCCACCATGTAACCCCTGCTTTCTGTCTTCCTTCCACCCCAGCCTCTCTAAGAAATGTAGTAGTTCGTGAGTTTTTGTTACATATGCGTCTAGTACTGCTACTATTCTGTGACCGTCTGTGCACTTGGGTAAGGTTTCATGTATTGTATTTTCTTCTTCATTAGTGCCTGTTATATATTTTGTATATTCTATGTACAAATTTGTTCGAAACTTACTTCTTCGATACATATCAAGTGACCAATCTGAGTAACAAAGTCATTTTTCGGCGGCTGTATTACCTTTTTGAAGTGACGTATTCAATTTAAATACAGAAATATTGTAATACAATATAAATGTTCTTATGCTGAACAGCACTGTAATGTAGCGTCACTAGTTTTTATCTTGAACTGAATGGCATTCAAGTAACAACTATCATTTAACTATGAACTATGGTATACAGTTCTGACTAATGACACTATCTCGCTGGTGGATCTGAACAATGATGCCTCTATCAGAGCACTCTGTCAATGAGTGTTGCACTCTGAAGTACGTCCCGTGACGACGGGTTACCGGACCCTCTGAGGCCGTACCTCGCTTCATGGCTGCGTCTGGCAGCAACTGTCCTTAGTTTGTTGTTCTGTCGTAAGGCACCAACTTTTAAATGGGACTTAGCTCTTCGTTCGATACCACAAAGACCACAGTTCTTGTTATGTTCCACTACCGCCGATTTCTCACTTTGCTGTAGCCGCGTGTGGTATTCGTGTCTCTTAATATGTTCTTCAACAGTCCTTTCCGTTTCGCTTGTATACACTTTGCCACAGCCTTGCGTCATTTCACAGACTGAAGCAGTGTGGAGGTAATCATGTGCGTCCGCTTTGCGTCAGAAAAAGTCTTTTATTTTGTTTCGACTGAATAAAGAGTATGTACATAATTTTTCTGTAAAATATAATATGTATTGTTGCAGCATTTCTCCTCTTCAAACGCAAAAAACGGATTACCACATGACACTCAAGTTTATCAGTGGTCTGCGCCATTTCGTTTTGGCTCGATTAGGGCGTGCTATAGTACTGAGATGACGAGACTTCGGTGCGTATCAGGACGGAGCACATATTCCTGAAAACAGATAAAAAATTGTGTACGAAAATTGAGATTGCTGTTACAGTAGTTTAATGATGTATTTCTTGTGATGGATCCATTTCGGCTAGGTTGCCATCTTCAGGCCATCTGTGAAAGTTACATAATCTTTTTTCTATTTCATTGTAATGTCGATTAATCGTTTTATCCAACATACAAATTTGTTACTTACGTCCATACATCATCAACGATCGCTGTCACGTGCTTCATTGTGGAAAATAATCCATCTGCATTATACAACGACTTAACGATAACGACAACGCAGAAAGAATAGAGTTAGCAATGACAATTTTACGCATTTCTATCAGAAAATACGAGAAATCGATGTTATAATGAAAGTTTAAAAAACTTGTAGCTTTCGCAGGTGGTCTCAAGATCACAATTTCGCAGAAATATCCATCACAATAAATAGATCATCAAACAAGTACAGCAGCAATTAGGATTTTATTGTATAACTTCTCCAAGAGATATCTTTAACCCGCAGGTTCATCGAATCGTAAAGTAAAAAATTAATCAAATGAAAGCATAGGTTCCAGAGACCGCTTCAAGTCACATATGTCTGCGATGTATATATGCAGTCTGAAGCAACTAACGAAAATTTGTACCAAGGCTATGTTCGGAAGTGGGTCTAATGCTCACTAGACAGATATGCAAACCACAACGCTCACCTGCCACAGCGATCGAGTTTTAGGGGAAACCATAAGAGGTTAGCTGTGAACGGGAATATGGATTGAGGAGGGAGGTGTACTATGGTAGTGTGTGCGGTTGTGCGAAGCCATACTGCCCGGGAGGCGTAGCGATTAACACAGCTGCCAAGTGAGCAGGAGACCCGAGTTCTAATCCGAATCTTGGTAGAATTTTTCATTCGTCACTTCAGTCTGCACCTATAAAAAATTAATCCTATATTTTTATTTTTTCTGTGTTACAGTTAAACTTCATAATAATCACTTTGTATAGCCAATAATTGGTTGTTAGGCCCAAATCTGCCACCTTGGTACATAACATTGCCAGTGTACCCTGTCTTTCTTAGAGACCTATTTCCCATGCTGTGGGAGCAATACCCCCACATAATCTTCGTTATTGGAAGTGCTCTGTGGACCGAGAGAGACGTTTATTTTTCGGCGTCGCCAGTTTTCTCTCTGTGTCTGTTTTATGTCTCCATGGGTTGCCTACCCTTGTGAACTGGCAACACTGGGGTGGGCGCTACACTGGGCAACTGTATCTGCTTCTGTCGCTTCCTGCAGGAAGTTATATGCCCGGAAAACTACTGCTGTCGCTTCTTAGCGTAATGCTCGTCGCGTCCCCTTGATACCTCCCATAAGAAAACACTATAGAGACTATGTATTCTTATCATGCATTAACTTATATGAAAATCAATGCTAAATGCTCTACGCACACCCTGAATAATGGCTAGTAGCACACGTGTCAGAATTACGCTGTTGACTGGTTCGTTACATGGTACCCCGCCAACCAACTTCTGATGTGCTTACCTCCGTAGGAAACTCTGGCATGAGACGTTACCTGAAACAAGAATCAGGACATCCATGTTGTTTGGCTGCTTCGAATATGTTATCTGAGTCTTCTGTGTTTCTTCAAGCGGGGTTATGTGAAACGTCTGGTATGTGGGCCAAATATGCGAATCAGTAAGGCACTCTTGGCGAGAATACACCTCGTCTGTGACATCATTTCTACAGAGCTGCAGGAGAGGGCTCGTACAGATGTGACACATGCAGCAGCAGCAGCAGCAATTTCTGTTTATACACAGGATTTAGTTTACTTTCTGTTCACACATGTCGCTACAAAGAAGTGAATTGTATATGTTTAGTTTGCTATGCTGAGTAGTGTGCAGTACTATTTTCTAAGTTTTTGGGTAGCCTTTAGCGTACTTTCGTTGTTTCATGAAAACAATGTTTATTTGTTTACATTATCAGCTGCTGTCAAAAGGTTTGTCAAATTACTACTCGTTTCGATCATGTACGTGGATCTTATTCTGGCACCTGGGGGGCGGGGGGCGGGGGGTGGGGGGTGGGGGGGTGAGGGCGGGGTGGGGGGGGGGGAGGTAATCACAACAAAAGAAGGCCATGGTACTAATAGTAAATTGTCATAATTCAAGGCTTGCACAAAGTTATATAATGCAGTGCATAATGCATAATTGGACTTATTATTACAAAAATTCATTTTGCCTCAATATTAAGTTGTATAGTCAAGTATGAGGTGCCATTACTACATTCCACTAACACACTTTTACTATCTGGAGCCCGCATCTCGTGGTCGTGCGGTAGCGTTCTCGCTTCCCGCACCAGGGTTCCCGGGTTCGATTCCCGGCGGGGTCAGGGATTTTCTCTGCCTCGTGATGGCTGGGTGTTGTGTGATGTCCTTAGTTAGGTTTAAGTAATTCTAAGTTCTAGGGGACTGATGACCATAGATGTTAAGTCCCATAGTGCTCAGAGCCATTTGAACCATTTACTATCTGGACACATCTGCACTTTCATTGCATGAGGTGGCAACTATGTGCAATGTAAGAGACGGGTAATATACAATATGTACAAGAGCCAAGAGGCAATAATAAGCAATAACAGAAATAAAATAAAGACTCAGGCGAAGTATTAAACTCAAGGTGAAAGTATATTAATGACACGATTTGCTGATGACATTGCTATCCTATGTGAAAGTGAAGAAGAATTAATGATATGTTGAATGAAATGAACAATCTAATAAGTACAGATTATGGATTGATAGCAAATCGAGGAAAGACGAATGTACTGAGAAGCAGCAGAAACGAGAACAGCGAGAAACTTAACGTCAGGATTTATGGTCACGAAGTAGATGAAGTTGAGGAATTCTGCTAACTTGGCAACAAAATAACAAATGACGGACAGAGCAAGGAGGACGTCGAAAACAGACCTTCACTGGCAAAAAGTGAATTTCTGGCCAAGAGAAGTCTACTAGTATCAAATATAAGCCTTACTTTGAGGAAGAAATTTCTAAGAATGTACGTCTGGAACATAGCATTGTATGGTAGTGAAACATGGACTGTGGGAAAACCGGAACAGAAGAGAATCGAAGCATTTGGGATTTTGGGATGTGGTCCTACAGGCGAATGTTGAAAATTATGTGCCGGCCGGAGTGGCCGTGCGGTTCTAGGCCCTAAAGTCGGGAGCCGAGCGACCGCTGCGGTCGCTGGTTCGAATCCTGCGTCGGACTTGAATGTGTGTGATGTCATTAGGTTAGTTAGGTTTAATTAGTTCTACGTTCTATGCGACTCATGACCTCAAAAGTTAAGTCGCATAGTGCTCAGAGCCATTTGAACCATTTTTTGAAAATTAGGTAGATGATAAGAATTGAGGAGGTTCTGCGAGGAATGAGAAGAGAGTAACGTGTGGAAAACAATGACAAGCAGAAGGGAGAGGATGAATGTAATGACATCTGCCAAGGCATCAGGGGATGACTTCCACGGTGATGGAGGGATCTGTAGCGGGCAGAAACGGTGGAGGAAGACAGAGATTGGAATACATCCAACAAATGAGGACGTAGGTTACAAGTGCAGCTGTGAGATGGAGAGGCTGACGCAGGAGAGGAATTCGTGGTGGGCCGCATCAAATCATTCTTAATCTCCTCACATTGCAACAGCTGAAAATTTCGCTCAAGTGTAGGAGGACAACGCATTAACCTTCTCTGTTCTCTGTTAGTTGCTATCCACAAGGTTCTTTAAATAAGTCATCTTATAGCAAGCTCGGTAGGCAATGACAACAATATATATATATATATATATATATATATACTGGGTGGCCCAGCTATCTTGTCCACCCCAAATATCTCTGGAACAATAACAGCTATTGGAAAACTACTTTCACCGGTATCAATTTAGGGCTGGGGCCCATGAATGTACATATTTGGAAACATTCTAAAACGAAAGAATATGTGTTTTTTAACACAAACTTATGTTTTTTTAAGTGGACCTCCATTTTTTCTTCAGCAATCCATAGTATAACAAAGCACATACACAATGGCGTTGATTGCATCGCAATATTCCCATTACATCCCGAGATATTGAGACGCGAAGTTGACGCTTGAAATACCCGACAGTATTGGAACAGGGCCGGTCCCATTCCATTGCCGGTACCATTCCAAAGTACCGTTATCCATGATGGCGGCCATGACGTCAGAGACACCCCCCCCCCCCCCCCGCCTACATATACGCGCTAGGCATGAAATGTTTTCATAACACCGCCACCATTCCAAAGCACCGTTATTCAACAACAACAAGGTCGCACCCAGTGTATCCACCACGTGGTGCGTGTCTAGTCTCTATTGCCGCCACCAGAGTGATCTGTCATCACGTCAGCTGATGGCGTTGTGGGGTGGTGGAAATGGCTGCAACCAATACGGTCCCTTAATTGAGTCACATGTTCGACTTCTACCAATAGGATTCTACTATCCTATGACCTCATTGTAGGAGATATATGGGTTAAGTTCCGGGACCACAGTCTTGGTCACTCAGTCAGCGGGAGACTAAGAAGAACAATCATGAAGCGCCAGTCGACCTCCAGTGCAGTCACTCAGAACAGGATCGAACGGAAAAGTAAGTATCATATTTCACATTATTCTATCTTGTTCATTATCCTTGTTATTATTCAATGTTTTCACTTATTCACTAATATCTAATCATTCATCTTCTTTTTTCAACAGAGTCAAGTGCCACCATGCTTAGCTCCGCAGACGCGTCCGAACCTGCATCATCATTAGCTTCGTCAACCATCTCATCCGGACCTACACCAGCGGCAGCCGACTCATCTGATCCAGTAGCGACCACGTGGGATCCTGTAGCCCACCTAGCTCACATGTTGGAGCAGGACAAGGAGTTGCTGCTCTCCGTCCCACTCAGCAACTTGTGTGATGAAGACGCTCGATCCGCTCACCACACAACGACTTCAACCACTGGTGGTGTTAAAGATCAACTAAATGGTGGTCGGTACTGGATGCCGACATATAACTCATCACAATCGAACACTCCCGTGATAGTGCAACCACCGAGTTTAGATACTGTAAATAAAAAGAATACGTGTAGTGCGGCTACGCTATTCACCACGACATATAATTTAACCCCCAGTGGCTCCAAACGTGTGAACATTGCTATAGACGTCCATCATGTCTGGGGGATCCAAGCTATAATGGAGATTGAAAATATTTCCAAAAGTGTTAAAGTCCCAATTTCCGAGTTCGACTGGGCCGGGATCTGCCATGCAGGGCGCTACATCAATCAACAAATGACCACCGAATATGATCCAACTCATTCCCCACCAGACATTCGTCTTGCCGATGTTACACTTTCTATTACTACTGTATATGATGACTGCGCCTTATGCGTTAAATCAGGTGTCGACAGCGTCTATCTAAGACATCCGTCAGTTATCAAATTATTCAACCTAGACTCCTCTATACGGTTTGCTCTCGAGAGACTGAATCGTTGGGTCCCTAGCATAGAGGCAGCATATAGTGATGTTAAAAACTCTCTACGTGTTAATAATATACATATTGACGATTTTGAGCAGCATCTTCGTTCGCATATGGCCATTAAAACTACAGACTTCCAATTGAAATGCGTGTGTCAAAAACCAGAGTACTCAGAGTCACCTATTGGACTGCGTGAGATACATGCAGAATTTATTGCCAACCAAAGAGAATTATTTGGTATATATTGTACAGGTTCTAAGAAGAAACGTACAGATTATGATAAATAGTTTATATCTAATCTTATCTCCTGTTTCTCTTTTATTTCATACCACCACTCCTATTATAATCAAATTGTTCCAATAATTTTTTTAATTCTACTCAAATTATGATCATCTTACTCTTCATACTAGTTTTGTTGGTGTAGACAGTATAGCTCAATCGGTTAAGTGATCGAACTATACTGGCTACACACAAATATTATTATTATTATCCTCCCAGTTATATTTTCTATATATGTCAAGTACTTGTTTGTACATGGCTCATTTACTAACATGGCTGGCTGGGTGAAGCACCCTCGCCACAAGGACTTTGTTGTCGGTGATTGGTCATGTGAAGATTCAAGTGAAGAGTAGAAGAAGAAGAACAAGAAAAACGGAATTCTCCTTCCCGATAATATAAGAGCAGTTATTGTAGGCCCATCCAACTGCGGCAAGACTAATGTCCTCATGACTCTGCTAACTCATGTGCACGGTGTCCGATTTGAACATGTCTGTCTATTCTCAAAAACACTGTTTCAACCCAAGTATCAGCTATTGCATGAGATATTTCGAGGTGTAGATGGCGTTACATACACAACATTCAGTGAAAGCTCTGATATCCCCCCTCCTGAAGAAACAAAACCAAACACAGTATTCATATTTGACGATGTTGCAGTAGAAAACCAAGACCAAATTCGGAAATATTTCTCTTTCGGTCGCCATATGGGTGCTGACGTATTTTATCTAAGTCAAACATATTCCAGAATCCCCAAACAACTTGTTAGGGATAACGCAAACCTCATTATAGCCTTCAAGCAAGACAATCTTAATTTAAGACACATTTACCAAGCACATGTGGGGACGGATATGTCGTTCAATGATTTCTTAAAGATATGTGCAGACTGTTGGAACCATTCACAGTATAGGTTTCTCGTTATTGATAAAACAAGAAAACTGTATGATCGTAGATACAGACGAAACTTTCAAGAATTTTTGCATATATAACAAGGTAATAGACGTTAGCACATCAGTCTACGCCATACCATGGACAAATTCGCGCGTATGTCCACCTCTCAACCTGAGATGATCGGTGTACACAGACAGAACATTCGCTTGTACTTGGATGCGAAAATTCAGCCTATGGCTCTTAAAGTTGCAAGTATGCGCAAGGAACTAGAGACCTATTACCAAACCCTTCTGAGAATGGTGAATGCGCTAAATGAGCTAGTTAATCAAGTCAGTAAGAAAGTAACCGACTTAACTGAAAAGGTCGATGGTATTCAGGGAAAAATAGATGTAGACCTGATTGTTGTCGATAAGGGCGATCACGATCATACTAAGAAGCTGAAGAAAATGAATGCATATATGAAGCCCCACGTCGCAGAGATGTCTGATTAGTATACGCTGAGATGTCGACGACCAAGCAGAAAGTCATTCAAGCGCGTAAAGCAGTCCGAGAGAAATTACGGCTGCTGAGGTTAGGGCATATTGATCGTCAGCAAACACTAAGAGAGACCTTTAAGCCCGTTACTGAGTCTCTCCGACAGCTCTCACCAAAAACAAAAAAGAACCAATACGACAGTCTTGCCGTTGATGAATTCAATATTAGTCACGCACCAGGTCAGATAGACAGAACATTCGGCGTTAGCCCGGGAAGACCGTACATGTTGGGCGCGCATCCCATAACTGTAACAGAAGACAAAATACAAATAGGTGATAGACAGTTTGACCGAACACCAGGCTTAATGAACCTTATTTTCCTAGGACCAATCAAAAAACCTATAAATTATTCAGGTAGTGATAAGGACACGTACCGTCAAATACTACACATGACTGGTGTACACAAGATCACCAAAAGCCTAACCAACAGGAAGTATAAAACCATTATAAAACCAATACTTGAAGACCAAAACAGCAACAACGGTGCCAGCAGCGGAGATGGTATTGACATTGGTCTTAAGGCAGTGAACAATCGAATCCCTCAGTATATATATTATGACGACCCCAGCGAACTAATAGATCGACTACGTCTGCTCATGGCATCAGCTGCTGCAGGTAATACAGCTCATTCGAATGAAGTTGTCTCCATGATCTCTGAACTTCGAGAGAGAGGTATCATCTAATAAGTATGGAGACCGTAGTTCGAGAACTACACAAACCAGCACGCAAAACATACCCGCGCAGGCATGTCATGATTAAAGGGTTGGATGACTTGTGGCAAGCTGATCTTGTAGATATGCGACAATATTCACATGAGAATAATGGCTTCAAATACGTTTTAATTGTTATTGATACATACTCCAAATTTGCATGGGCAGTACCACTCAAGACAAAAACCGGTCCAAGTGTCGCTGATGCTTTTGAACGCTTGCTACAGATAGGAACCAATCCATGCCCGGACAATCTCCAAACCGATCATGGTGGTGAGTTCTACAATAGGTACTTCAAGACAGTGATGCAGCGGTATGGAATACATCACTACTCGACATTCACTCACCTGAAGGCAAGTATTGTAGAGCGCTTGAACAGAACAATAAAAGGCCGAATGTGGATGCGGTTTAATCTTCGCGGCTCATACAAGTGGACAGATATCCTCCCAGAAATAATTGCTCAATATAATAGAAACAAACATAGCACAATAAAAATGCGGCCAATTGATGTTCGTGATAACACACTCATGTATACGGTATACTTTCACATTAAGATACTGGATCCACGCAAACAGAAATTTAATGTAGGTGATTTGGTGCGTATCTCAAAACACAAGACCGCATTTGAGAAATCATACCTACTGAACTGGTCAACTGAGATATTTACAGTTTCAAATGTGCAGCGAACGAATCCTAGAACTTATTTATTGAAAGACAGTAAAGGTGAAGAAATTGCAGGCTCCTTCTACACTGAGGAGATGCAGAAGAGCTCACAACCAGATCTTTTTCTCGTGGAGAGAGTCATAAGACGACTTGGAAATAAGGCCCTAGTCAAATGACTTGGTTTTCCTGCTACACAAAACAGTTGGATTGATGCCAGGGATTTGCTATATAATGAACATTCATCGCCCTCAACCACCACAGTAGCCTGACATGTGCGATCGAAGGCACATTAGAGAAGGCGGTGGTGTTCTGGACAAA